>NC_140255.1:19003041-19050541 GCF_949987555.1 Borostomias antarcticus
TGATGTTTTTCCGCAATTTCATCCGTCCATTTAATCCAAATGATATTAACTTAAACGAGCGCGACTGTGCTCCTTTAAACAAACTCAAGACCGTAACCACAAACCAATCAGCCGTCCCTGTTCTGATGTGCCGTGACCGGGAACTTCCTGGTTTCCTCCTCCTCCTCCTCCTCCTCCTCCTCCTCCTCCTCCCTCTCCTCCTCCTCCTCCTCCTCCTCCTCCTCCTCCTCCTCCTCCTCCTCCTCCCAGGCTGACGGACTTCCACTCCCCCGCCTCCACCTGCTCCCCGTCACGCGCCTCCCTGCTGACCGGCCGGCTGGGCCTCAGGAACGGGGTGACCCACAACTTCGGCGTGGGGTCGGTGTCGGGCCTGCCGCTCTCCGAGACCACCCTGGCCCAGCTGCTGCAGCGGGCGGGCTACCACACCGCCCTGGTGGGGAAGTGGCACCTGGGACACCGCGGCCCCTACGGCCCCACCCACAGAGGTCGGAGGTCGTCTGTTGTGTTTATTCTACTGCTTTCTATTTTGGTTATTTGGTTATTTGGGGGGGGGGGCTCATGTTGTTGGAACAGAGGAGTTGAAAAACATGTTGCTCAGGGACACAGAGATCTGGAACCGGCTGAAACCGGTCTCGCTGCTTGAGGAGTGACACAGCAATAATGTGTGTTTGTGAGATCGAGAGAGAGATAAGCTGTGTTCGGAATCGCGGCCTATTCACTGCATTCATTCATTCAGTGCGTCAGCCATTTTGTTTGTAGTGTCCGAATTCTCCACGGAATTTTCGTTCCCTATATAGTCCACTATTTATTACCCACAATTCACCTTGATTTCCAGGGAACAGTGCATGTACCCTACATTTTCTCCGTTCCCTAGGTAGTTGACTACATGGTGAACCCTATATAGGGAGTAGGGAGTGAGGGAACGAGGGAGCGAGGGGTGGAGATAGAGAACGACAGTGAAAGTGACCTCTTTTTCTTTGTCTCCGGGCAGGTTTTGACTCTTACCTGGGGATCCCTTACAGTAATGATATGGGCTGTACTGACCAGCCTGGCTATGACCTGCCCCCCTGTCCGGCATGTGACCTCGGACCACATGTACACAGGTGTGTTTACACTCGAGTTTCACACACACACACACACACACACACACACACACACAGATATTACTCACATACCCACACGTACACAAAGATGTACTAACTGATCCACACACACAGATACCACACACACACATACACACACACACACAAAGGTTGTGTCATTTTTTTTTTTTCTTCCAATGCTATAATTTCCATTACTGAAACACAAAATTTCCCCCCCTAGGGGGGTCAATAAAATACATATCTACTGCGTAGCCCGTCTCTCTCCCCCCCCCCCCCCCCTCCCCCAGCCAGGAGGGGCGTGATCTCAGAGGCTGTTCCTCCTCGGTGGCGCTGCCCCTGCTGGTGAACAGCAGCATTGCAGCGCAGCCCCTGGACCTGTGGAGTCTGACTCAGCGCTACGCCTCCGCTGCTCTCCAGGTCATACGCAGCGCCAGGTCAAGACGCCGCCACGCAGTGCTACACACGGGTCACAACACCTCTGACCCTCACACAGCTACAGCATCTGTGTTGTTGTTTCTGTTGTTGTTGTTGTTGTTTTGTGTTGTTGGTGTTGTTTCGCAGAGCCCTGCTTATGTAGGCCACAGTTGTTTACAGGTCAGGGAACTCTTGAGGTCACTGAACGACTGTAACCCTGAATACTGGAACAGCAATACAAACATATTTTCAGAAGTCTATTGCACAACCTCCAAATGTGTTTGTGTGTGTGTGTGTGTGCGTGTGTGTGCGTGTGTGTGTGCGTGTGTGTGTGTGTGTGTGTGTGCGTGTGCGTGCGTGCGTGTGTGTGTTTGTGTCTACATTATGTTTCCGGAGGCAAAGATAGGCTCTCTTCTCTCCTGTCACCTAGTCATGGAATAACCCTACAGATAATTGGCACTCACACAGGAGTGTGTGTGTGTGTGTGTGTGTGTGTGTGTGTGTGTGTGTGTGTGTGTGTCTCATGGAACAGCCCTAAAGATAGTTGGCACTCACACAGGAGTGTGTGTGTATGTGTGTGTGTGTGTGCGCGTGTGCCTAAACTGGTCTGACACGTGAGTACAGTCGAGTTCCAGCACGCCGCTTCAATTTTCAACACACGCATGCACACACACACAAACACACACACACACAGCTAAGTAGCGGTCACTCCAACTTCACAGAGCAGCTGTCAAGCCAGCGCGGTCTTTCTGTGCTTGTCCCTAGCCCAGCTGACCCCATTACACCGCCATCTCAGCGCCAGCTACACGCCTCGCGCTAACCCCTCCCTTCACGCGCAAAACGCTTACGTCATGATGACGTTACGCTGACGTCACGTCTCCTAGGGAACGGAGGCAGCCCTTCCTGCTGTACGTGGCCCTGGCTCACATGCACGTCCCACTGGCCCCGCCCCTCCGGCCCCGCCCCCTCCCCGAGGAGGAGGGGGAGGAGGAAGAGGGAGGGGTGTACGCTGCCAGCCTGAGGGAGATGGACGCCCTGGTGGGGGCGATAAAGAGCGCGTCGGACGGGACGGACGGAGGCAGCGACACGCTCATCTGGTTCACCGGTGAGAAACGGGGCTGGACGATTCTCCGGGTGCTTAGACACCCCTCGTGTGTTTTACGTGTGTGTGTGTGTGTGTGTGTGTGTGTGTGCGCGTGTGTGTGCGCGCCCCCAGGTGATAATGGCCCCTGGGAGCAGAAGTGCCAGTATGCAGGAAGCGTCGGGCCCTTCAAGGGGAAGTGGCAGACCAGTAGAGGTCAGTCTACTTCCTGGGGCAGCCTTCTGGTCATCTCTCTGCTTGGTCCAAGTGTTTGCGTTGCTGTGTGCGCGTGTTGGTGTATGTGTGTGTGCGTGTTGCCGTGTGTGTGTGTTAGTGTTGCTGTGTGTGTGTTAGTGTTGCTGTGTGTGTGTGTGTGTTAGTGTGTGTGTGTGACCTGTCCCTGTCCCTCTCCCTGAGGTGGGGGCTCTGCCAAGCGGACCACCTGGGAGGGGGGGCACCGGGTTCCCACGCTGGCATACTGGCCTGGCAGCATACCAGCCAACAGCACCAGCTCCGCCCTGCTCAGGTACACACACACACACACTCACACAGCACCAGCTCCGCCCTGCTCAGGTACACACACACTCACACAGCACCAGCTCCGCCCTGCTCAGGTACACACACACACTCACACAGCACCAGCTCCGCCCTGCTCAGGTACACACACACACATACACACACACAGCACCAGCTCCGCCCTGCTCAGGTACACACACACACATACACACAGCACCAGCTCCGCCCTGCTCAGGTACACACACACACACACACACACACACTAGTACCTGTGTGTGCTATCACTCTGCTTATTTCCAGTAGTAGTAACACTGTAGATGTAGGCAGAGAGTGAGAGACTGTATTATGTATTATGAAAGAGATGAGTGGTACCCACCTCCCCTCCTCCTCCTCCTCCTCCTCCTCCCTCCTCCTCCTCCCCCTCCTCCTCCCCCTCTCCAGCGGTCTGGACATCTTCCCCACCCTGCTCTCCCTGGCGGGGGTGGATCCTCCATCTGACCGGCGCTATGACGGCGTGGACGCCACAGACGTGCTGCTGCATGGAGCTCAGACCGGACATGAGGTAACAGCGCTACCCTGTGATAGATAGACATGAGGTAACAGCGCTACCGTGTGATAGATAGACATGAGGTAACAGCGCTACCGTGTGATAGATAGACATGAGGTAACAGCGCTACCGGGTGATAGATAGACATGAGGTAACAGCGCTACCGTGTGATAGATAGACATGAGGTAACAGCGCTACCGGGTGATAGATAGACATGAGGTAACAGCGCTACCGGGTGATAGATAGCAGCATAGATTGCTAACACTTTACAATAAGGGTACATCTATACCACAGAGACTTGTAGGATCTATACCACAGAGACTTGTAGGATCTATACCACAGAGACTTGGAGGATCTAT
The DNA here is from genome assembly GCF_949987555.1 of Borostomias antarcticus. Lineage (NCBI taxonomy): Eukaryota > Metazoa > Chordata > Actinopteri > Stomiiformes > Stomiidae > Borostomias > Borostomias antarcticus. The sequence goes on from NC_140255.1 coordinate 19,007,062, forward strand.
ACCACAGAGACTTGGAGGATCTATACCACAGAGACTTGTAGACTCACTCGTGGTGACACAACACCTTACTAAGACCCTTTGTTTATTCCTTAATTAGTTTAGTTTGTCGCCCGTCTGTATTTGACCCAGGACAGGAGGGAGCACCCAGGACAGAGTGAAGGTCATTCGACTGCTCTGAAAATCAGCTTCAAGGTCATACTGCAGGTTACCAGCAGCTTCATAGCTCGCTTTGTCGATCGGTCGGTCCACAAGGATTTGGTCTGGCGTACGTGGTCGCAGCTAATTGTTTGGGCGGCTCGTGGACCCGCGGTCATGTTCTCTCTTCATCCCTCTCCTTCTCCGTCCGCAGTACCTCTTCCACCCCAACAGTGGCGCTGCAGGCAGGTTCGGGGACCTGCAGACGGTCCGAGTGGGGAACCACAAAGCCTTCTACATCACAGGTGAGAGTCGGCACCACACCTCCAGTGACATTTACATTCTGACTAGTTCTGTATATCTGTATATCTACAACCTCGGTCTTCTGAGTGACAGAGAAGAATAGAAAGTTGAATTGCCTTATATAACCAGTACAGGTACATTGGAATTATTGTTATTGCTTGGCTTTACAGTAACTTATCAGCACTAAGCAGTTCCTCATTCCAGTCCTGGGTACGCAGCTAGTCTTTTAAAGGCAGTTTACTATCCCTAGTCTAGCAGTCTGTCAATTCTATCAATTTGATCCTCATCTACAGTACATATCCCATCCAATCAGGGGACACGGTGTCCTTGCTATAGGCAGTGCAATTAAATAACATTCAAGTATACAGCTGTGCAGAGTCAGCTGTTTTGTGTATGGTATAGGCAAGAGGCAATTGTTCAAGTGTTGTTAGGTGTTGGTTGTCAGGTGTTGACCAGAATTAGGTAACCAGATCAATCAATCAATCAATCAAAGCTTTATTTGTATAGCGCATTTCATACCCAGAGGCAACACAATGCGCTTTACAGAGAACAAGGGAGGTGGGCATACGACCCACTCTCTACATATTCCAGAGGGAAGCAAAAACACAGTAATCACCCGGGGGCCAGATAAGTGAGCTGTAAAAATTATTCCCTGACCCCTCTCAACAAGGCGATGGAGCAAGCTCCTGGAGTATGTTTGTCTACCGGCTAAGAACATTTATAGAGCAATAAATAACATTAAATTACATTTTCAGAGTAAGAGAGGCTAATAACATCCTAGGAGAGACATGGCAAACACTGGTGTATGTCTGTGTGTGCGTGAATGTGCCTGATGTAGTAAGTGACCCCCACGACCCCCCCCATCCTCTCCCCCAGGTGCAGCGGAGGCGTGCGGAGGGGGTACCGGGAGGGCGGAGCTCCACGACCCTCCTCTGATCTTCGACCTGTCCCGTGACGAGGGGGAGGAGTCTCCCCTGGACAGCGGCTCGGAGGAATACCAGGGAGTGGTGGAGAGGGTCAGGAGGGGGCGGGACAAGCTGCTGTGGGACATCGCCACCGACCAGTCGGTCTCCGCGGCCGATTACACAACGGACCAATCGGCAGCTCCCTGCTGTGACCCCGGGCACGCGGCCTGTCGCTGTCACACGCCAGGCTGAGGAGAGAGGGGGGGGGGGGCAGAGAGGAGGAGGGGGAGAGACAGAGAGGAGGGGGGGGGCAGAGAGGAGGAGGAGGGGGGCAGAGAGGAGGAGGGGGGGGGCAGAGAGGAGGAGGGGAGAGACAGAGAGGAGGAGGGGAGAGACAGAGAGGAGGAGGGGAGAGACAGAGAGGAGGAGGGGAGAGACAGAGAGGAGGGGGAGAGACAGAGAGGAGGAGGGGGGGGGCAGAGAGGAGGAGGGGAGAGACAGAGAGGAGGGGGAGAGACAGAGAGGAGGAGGGGGGGGGCAGAGAGGAGGAGGGGGGGAGGGGGGGGGCAGAGAGGAGGAGGGGGGGGCAGAGAGGAGGGGGAGAGACAGAGAGGAGGAGGGGGGGGGCAGAGAGGAGGAGGGGGGGAGGGGGGGGGCAGAGAGGAGGAGGGGGGGGGCAGAGAGGAGGAGGGGAGAGACAGAGAGGAGGAGGGGGGGGCAGAGAGGAGGAGGGGGGGGGCAGAGAGGAGGAGGGGGGGGCAGAGAGGAGGAGGGGGGGAGGGGGGGGGCAGAGAGGAGGAGGGGAGAGACAGAGAGGAGGAGGGGAGAGACAGAGAGGAGGAGGGGGGGGGCAGAGAGGAGGAGGGGGGGGGCAGAGAGGAGGAGGGGGGGCAGAGAGGAGGAGGGGGGGGCAGAGAGGAGGAGGGGAGAGACAGAGAGGAGGAGGGGGGGGGGGCAGAGAGGACAACAGACAGAGAAAGGGGTGCAGAGAGAGGAACTTATTCACTGCCTGCCTCCAGTCACTGACAGACCCCTGTGCTCTAGTTTGGGGCAAATATTTGCCTGTTCTACTTCTTCTGTGATGTCAAAGTGTCCTTGGGCAAGACACTGAACCCCAAATTACTCCCAATGAGCAGGCTGGCACCTTGCCTGGCAGCTGCCGCCATCGGTGTGTGAATGGGTGAATGAGAGGCCATTGTAAAGTGTCCATTTACCATTTTACCATTCTAGTGTGTCATCGGGCAGATAAATGTAAAAAAACTTGAAAACCATGAAAACAAACAAGAGTAAAGATACCAGCCCACTGAGGATCTGTCTGTTTGTCGGTGCTGTATTGTGTTGTTGGCAAGCAAGCAGTAGCTTCGTTCAGGAGGTGGGTCAATATTCGACTGCTGGAAGCGGACAGCCATCGGCCCCCTCTGGTGGCCATTCAGAAGTACTGACACACCACACCATGGAGATGGTACCAGATAATCACCATTACAGATAATTCAAGGACATGGAATGAGGAGTTTGATTCACATTTGTCTTTATTGCTCGGCTCTGGCTCAAAATCATCAGGAATTACAACGGCTCAGTGAAGAGTCCCTCCACCAACACCACCACCACCCTTTGGCAAATTAACAACAGGCATACTGTTTACATCCTATATATAAATGTATATATACACATTATACACACAATAAAAAATAATTCCATGAAAAGCCTTCTCATAACTTATAATAGGTCTAGGCATCAATGTATAATACTTACCTCATATTCAAAAAGAATATTAAGAACAGCCATCTTTTTTACAGAGTAAAAACTTTTTTTTTAACATAATTTAAAAAATTCAACACTTGAACTACACATCAAGTTGTATTGATATTAGTGAAATGAGAGGCCATGTATGCAGTTCAATACTGCACATTTCAACTGTTGATACTTTCTCAACTTCTCTCCAATTCTCTCCTCTCCCCTTCTCTCTACTTCTCCTTCTCTCTTTCTCTCCTCTTCTCTCCTTCTCTCTCCTCCTCTCCTCTGTAGCTCACTCTTGTCAGCTAGCGGTTCAGAGAGGTGGTGACACACTGACTGCATCACCTACACTTACTGTACACTTACAGTACCTACATAATTGCATGGAAATGCATGGAATTGATCAAGTTTCTCTCTGTCTCTTTCTCCCTCCCTCCCTCTCTCCTCTTTTCTCTCCCTCTCCGTCTCTGCCCCCCCTCTCCTCTCTCTCTCTCTCTCTCTCTCTCTCTCTGTGTGGGTGTGATACAGATAATGTCCGTTGGTAAGCTCTAGTCTCTAACCCCATGATGACCCCCTGCCTGTCTGCTGTACAACCTTGAACGCAGATTACAGTTGCTGTGCTGAGTCAGTAACATAGTCCTCTTGTCCTGCAGGTGTGCAGTCAGCCATCTTGAGTCACCCAGCCTTCCGGGGGAAACTGATGCTGGCTGGTACTGGTCTGGGATCAGCTGGCTGGGTCTGGGAGTAGCTAGGCTTGGTGTGGGAGTAGCTTGGCTGTTCTGGGATCAGCTGGCTGGGTCTGGGAGTAGGTATGCTGGTCTGGGATCAGCTGGCTCGGTCTGGGAGTAGCTAGGCTTGGTGTGGGAGTAGCTTGGCTGTTCTGGGATCAGCTGGCTGGGTCTGGGAGTTGGTAGGCTGGTCTGGGATCAGCTGGCTGGGTGTGGGAGTAGGTATGCTGGTCTGGGACCAGCTGGCTGGGTCTGGGAGTAGCTAGGCTTGGTGTGGGAGTAGCTTGGCTGTTCTGGGATCAGCTGGCTGGGTCTGGGAGTAGGTAGGCTGTTTTCCTCAAAGTCTAAGGACTCAGAAAGTCCTGAAACACTCTTTCAACGCGCTTCAACTGCCAACCGGTCTCTACTGCATCCGATTGGCTTACTGGGGTCCTGGGGCGGGATCTTGGGGGGGGGGGGGGGGGGCTGTGTTTCTAGCACTGCTGTCCCGCCTCTTAGCTCGAAAACAAATGGGTCTGATAGATCGCCGGGAAACGGGGGGGGTTCAGATTTTCTGTTTCCTGACCGGAGGAAACTCGTTCTCGTCGTCCAGGCAGACGGGTGCCTCGGCTAACTCGTGGTCAGGGATGACGTCGCCCTTCTGAGCCCCCCCGTCCACAGAGTAGCCTAGGGGGGAGGAGGGGAGGGGAGGGAGGAAGGAGAGGTCACACCCCAGCTATGTGGGACACAGCACTACAGTATGTGTCGTTTCACAACAGAGGGCATCCCAGGTGTGTGTGTGTGTGTGTGTGTGTGCGCACGCACGCTACCTGTGAGAGCAGTAGAGGAAGGTGGGGTCGAGGGGAGGGCAACGGTAGCAGCATATGATTGGTTGGCCGGTTGAGATGCTCCTTCCTCTGACTCCGCCTCTTCCTCAGGCTGCTCTGCTGACGGCTCTGTCTCAAACAGTCTGGAGGAACACAGAGAGACTCAGTACACACACACGCACACACGCGTACATAAACACAAGCACACACGCACACACACCACGCAAGCACACACACACACACACCTGTGTTTCCTGACAAGCACACACTCCCCTCCGTCCTGAAGATCCATGTTGTAGATGTAGAGGAGTCCATCTGAGGAGGCCACCAGAAGCCGAAGCATCTTCTGAACCCTGGATACACACACACACACACACACACACACACACACAGTATACACACACACGCACAGATATAAATGATCGAACAGCTCAAAAAAGTCTGCGTTCCGAATCGCGTACTTCCATACTACAGTATATAGTATGCCAAAACAGGATGTAGTATGCCCCAATACATAGTATGACAGCCACATGCAGTATGGAAGAAATACCAGGATGTCCTACAAGATCTGGTCTTATTTTGCAGTATGCAAGCCAGCACACTTTTCTGACCCACAATCCTGTGCTCAGCAGAAATGATGTCACATGTGCGAGTCACGCCAGTTGGGGACGGATGTCGCAGCCAGGTGTGTAACCATATTGTAGACTTTGGGGGGGACAATGCTTATAAGTTGACTTGTCCTCATTTTTTGGGGGGGGGGCGTTTGCTGATGGTTGAAGTTAAAGCTAGTTGTATTATTAACTGCTGACATGTATGCTTACTGTAGGTTAAAAGTATTTTAGTACTGAAATAGCTGTGAATTGAAATGACATGAAATAATGTCTGATAAATAAAGATAGGTCTTGTCACCTGGACACATCAGTTCCAATGCTTCCAATGCTAATCCAGCACAATGAGAGCGGGATAGCCAGTTAGCTCATGGGCTCACAACAACTAGCAGCAGCTTCCATAACATTAATGGTAGTGGTCAGTGGCTAAAGCAGTTACACTGATGATAACATAAAGTCATCCCCACCGGGAACCCCGGTCTCCTGGGTGGGAGTCCAATGCTCTGACCACTACTCTACTTGTGCAGTGGAGATCGGCGGGTGGGTTTTGGTGTCCTTCTTCCAGTCCCTAGTGTGGTTTGGGGTTAGAATATGGCTTGGGGTTGGGACAGGATCTGATCTATAAGGCAAGGGGTAAAGGTTGGAGTGAAAGGATGAACGTGTGGAGGTTTGGGGTATAGTCCCATAAAGTCATCCCCACCGGGTCTTCAACCCCAGTCTCCAGGGTGGGAGTCCAATGCTCTCACCACTACTCTACTTGTACAGCCACAAACAAAAAAGCCTTGTATGTCCTGCTGCTGGCCCTGTTTTTTAGGTAATGTCGTCATGACATGTCATCTCCATTGTCAGCTACACTGCCAAGCGCACAGAAGGACATGAGATAAAGTTATGGTGCGTTCTTTTATCATTGGGAACTGTGATTCCAGGAACTGAGAAAAACCCAGTTCCCAATGATAAACGCACCATTAGATTAGAAAGTTGGGAGATCTGCTGATTCTGAGCTAACTTGGCTATGGCTACTTTAGTGAACATGAATAGACTAGCAAGTGTTTAAAATCAGACAACCGAGTTCTGGTTATCCAAATTAATTTGGTCACAACAATGTGTGCTCCAGATCAGTGCTAGCTAGCAAATTGAGCAGCTCTAACGTTACCTATGCTATCATTTTAAAAATGTTTTTTAAGAGAAAAGTAGCCCATCTTGGGTTAATGTGCGTGCCGCCATTCAATTATCACAGTTCACAGACAACAGTCAAGTACCGAATGGACGCTCTTTCGTTCCCTGTTCCCTCACAGGAAGCTCTGTCAGCGTGCACTGTGCAGTGGAGCTGTGAGCAGCTTGGAACAAACCAACTGTAGACTACAGGGGGGGAGGGGGGGGTCTCATCTCACACACTTGTTTTCCAACAGAAACATATGAAACAGATCCATGGACAAGGTTTCAAAAACGAGAACATTTCTTTCTTTTTTTTGTCTACTGTATATAATTGAGGGGGACAGATTGGCATATTTCAATATTCCAGGGGAAATGTCCCCTCCAGTGAATACATGGTTACGCCCATGGTTGCAGCGACGGATGTGGTCAAATTTCAAGGCGCAATGTTATGACAAGGTAGAGTGTCCCAATTGCATGCATACTGCGTGCAGAGTACGTACTTTCTAGGGGCAGCTGTAATACGTACTGGTAGTAAAAAGTAGAAGTATGCGATTCGGAACACAGCCTCTCTCTTTCATTCTCTCACTCTCTCTCTCTTTCATTCTCTCTCTCTCTCTCTCTCTCTCTCTCTCCTTCTCTTACGTGGCCAGGGCGCAGACGTTTTTCAGCCCAAACATGTTGAGGCGCACGGTGGCGAAGGCTCGGTCCTGGTGCATCATGTCCGACACCTGGGCCGGCAGGTAGGTGCTGGCGGCCGAGAACATCTTCCCCATGTAGGCCGACCACGTGGGAGACTCCTCCTCCAGACTGGCGAGGGGAGGGAACAAGTCACAAACGGGATCCGCACACACACACACACACACACACACACACACACACACACAAACGCACACTTTGCATGCAGAGTGTGTGTACCTGGGGCTGTGCTGATCCAGTTTGAAGATGTGGACAGTCTCAGTGTTACTGGAGGCACACAGGAACTGAGTGTCCGCACTGAAGGACAGCGAGCTGATGCTCACGTATCTGACACACACACACACACACACACACATATTAGGCGGAGAGATCAAGGATCACAGCCATTGTTTATGTTCTGTGTGTGTGCGCACTGACCTCTTCATGCCTCTGCGGAACTCGAACAGCTTCTGTCCCTCGGGGACGGTGAAGACTCGGATCACGGTTCCCTGGGGAGGAGGAGGAGGAAGAGGAGGAGGAAGAGGAGCGTGAGATAACGACAAGACAGGAGGAGAGGGAATGAGAGACGGAAGCTAGCGGAGCGACTGCTGGGGTCACTTCCTCTCACAGAAGGCTTTACTGACCATGGCAGAAGAGAGCAACGGAAAGAGAGAGAGGACAGAGTGAACTGACCCTTTCCGACGCGCTGGCCAGTTTGGTTCCCGTGGCGTTGAAGATGAGGGCCGCCAGCGGGCTGTCGTGGGCGGGGATCGTGGTCACCGTGCTCTGAGGGACACACGCGGAGCGCAGATTGTGACATCATCAGCCTGCGACCGCCTCGGCAGACAAACGGCTCATTTCCTATTCTGTCCTACAACTCCACGCACCTCGGCCAGATTAAACCCAGAGGTGCGACCAAAGTCGGTATCAACGTTATGAAGCTGTACCAAGGGCATGGCGGCATGGTCATGCACGTTGGTCGGCGCTTCCTATCAAAACCTCACAATTTTCATAGAAATCTGTTTTCACGTTACACACCACAGTTAAACTTAAGGGCATTCACAACACTTGAGGGACTGTTGCCATACCAGTTTGATGGCGTCGTAGACGATGATCTCTCCAATGGTGGTGCTGCCCGGGTAGGCTAGATAGGAGTTACTGTGGTTCACTGAGAGAGCACACAGACCTAGCGAGGTAGAGAGAAGGAGTAAGTCTGTGGGTGTGCGCGTTTGAGTGTGTGTACATTGCTAGGCAATTGTTGACTTATTAGTTATGGACATAATTCCATATGTTCCATCATCCGTTAAAATCTACAAACACTCTTAGGTCTCAACTGCCATGTTCAAACTGTACAATAATATACAATTTCAAATGTTACAGCTAATACACCAGATGTTGTTGTTGAGGACAGGAGAGAACTCACCATTTTAGAATTAGGGTGTAAGTTTGATCACAGTCTAGAAGAGGCATTCCTTACTGTGGTTTTAAAAGTACCAACTGCTCAAAGATGCCATTATACAGCTTGGGTACAAATGTACATTTCTGGTGTTTATATTTGGAAGCCTGGGTAATGTCCACAGACTAGCTGTGAGGGGACCGCAGATGGCAGGAATGCCCAAGACAAAAGCTAAAGCATCGGCAAAATTATGTTCGATGTCTGCAATAACTGTCAGTCTCCATGTATGACGGAGACGCTGCTTCCTGAGACTAGGAAACCTGTTGTTCAGATTCCCAAAGCTTGTATCTACTATTTGTAGATATACAAGAATTCCTTGACAAATGTGAACAAATAAAGATATGGAAATGTCTGTCTGTGTGTGTGCGTGCGTGTGTGAGTGTGTGCGTGCGTGTCTGTGTGTCTGTGTGTGTGTACCTGTGGGGTTGGAGGGGGTGTTGAGCAGCGTCTTGAGCAACTTCATGTCTTTGATGTTGTGGATGTAGACGGACTCCTCCAGACACACCACCAACCTCTGAGACACACACACACACACACACACACACACACACACACAGAGATATTAGAGCACAACCATAAATACAGTACAAAGTTTCACCAAGATAGAGAACCTTAACTTGTTTGTCTGTCTGTCTGTCTGTCTGTCAGTCAGTCAGTCAGTCAGTCAGTCAGTCAGTCAGCATGTCCTATGGGCTGCACCTGTCTGTCCGTCCATCCTATGGCCTATGTACCCGTCTGTCTATCTATCTGTCTGTCCATCCTGTGGCCTGTGTACTTGTCTGTCCGTCCATCCTGTGCGCCTCTCTGTCTGTCCATCCTGCGGCCTGTACCTGTCTGTCCATCCTGCGGCCTGTACCTGTCTGTCCATCCTGCGGCCTGTACCTGTCTGTCCATCCTGCGGCCTGTACCTGTCTGTCCATCCTGCGGCCTGTACCTGTCTGTTGAGCCTGACGGAGAGGATGTTGCTGGAGTAGCTGTAGTTGCAGATCTCTGTTCCCTTCTTGAAGTGGTAGACGTTCATCCGGCGCGGCGTGCAGAGACTGACCACCACCACCAGACTGCTGGAGAACAGACGCTCCACGATGTACACGTCTGGACACTCCACTGGAACACACACCTCCGGTCAGTACCACGCTCGCAGATTTGTCGTTATTTGGGAACACGCATTCATTTACACAAGCACGCACACACACACACACACACACACACACACACACACACACACACGTAGACATGCAGACACACGCCGGCCCACACACAAACACACACACTACAGACTCATATTGTTATGACACAATCATAACAACCGCACAATTGCCTTCTTCCGCGATTCAAAACAATGATTAAACACTTTAAGATAAGGAAACCGCTATTGTGTTTGACCTAAACTCACTCTGTAACTTATTGTGGAGCGTTAGGGAACTTAGTCGCCATTGTTTGTCTATGTGGGAGGTGGCGGGTTAAACATGCTGGTCTTTGGAACTTTGGAGCCGGTTCCCAACTACGTACATCACTACAGTCTAAGCTGACCTCAGATTATCCATGTCCTATCAAGCCAAGGCCTGGAGCTACAGTATGTCACACACACCAACACATAGATGCACACACGCACATTCAAACACCTCAATAGGGAAGAAAACAAACACGGGAGAACACACACGGTCACACCCATTACAGATACACACATGACTAGGACAGGTTTGTTGAGTACTGTACGTAGATGATGGTATTCTTAGGATACATGCAGCCAAGGCTATTCAGACAGGTTTAGTGGACAGGTGGTGTCTGCTGCTTACCTCCCTCGTGGATGCAGTCCATCTTGTCCACAGAGGTGACAGAGAAGAGCCTATAGCCAGCCTTGGTGCCTACAGACAAAGATCTGAGAGAGACAGACAGACAGGCACACAGATAGACAGAATGACAGACAGACATGCAGGCAAACAGACAGAGAGGTACACAGACAGAGACGGGCAGACAGACAGAGGGGTAGCAGAAGAGACAGACATGTAGACAAACATACAGACAGACAAACAAACAGAGCAGAGGAGCAAACGTGAATTATCCTGTAACCCCAACACACACGCTTCGTCAACAAGAAGGAGGCCCACCAGTCTAAGACCATATCACTATATATAGACCACTCTGTCACTGCACACCCAACACTTTTCTTAAACTATAGGGAATCAAATCAAACTTTATTTGTACAGCAGCATTTCATAAACAGAGGCAACACAATGGGCTTTACAGTACAGAGAGCAAGGAGGGGATGGACATAAATTCTACCCCTACATTTTCCAGAGGGGAGCAAAAAACCTGCTCAGCCAGGGGCTGAAATAGGTGAGCTGTAAACATTCCTCCTTGACCTCTCTCAACGAGAAGACCGAGCAAAGCTCCTGGAATGCACATGGACACAAACACACACAGTAAACCCAACCAGCCGTGTCCGCGTCGAGCATAAATGCCGTGCCAACCGGAAGTCTAACACAGGATGTTGTTTTCTAAAGAGCGCCTGCCAGTGCCCCCACGCAGGAAGAAGGTGTCCGTGTGACGACGCGCCCCTGCAGGAAGAAGGTGTCCGTGTGACGACGCGCCCCTTGTTATATAAATATCCCCGGCGGGAGAAATCAAGGCTACCGTGAGTTGTAGTGAGTTGTAGTGAGTTGTAGTGAGTAGTAGTGAGTAGTAGTGAGTTGTAGTGAGTTGTAGTGAGTAGTAGTGAGTTGTAGTGAGTTGTAGTGAGTAGTAGTGAGTTGTAGTGAGTTGTAGTGAGTTGTAGTGAGTAGTAGTGAGTAGTGAGTTGTAGTGAGTTGTAGTGAGTAGTAGTGAGTTGTAGTGAGTTGCAGTGAGTTGTAGTGAGTAGTAGTGAGTTGTAGTGAGTAGTAGTGAGTTGTAGTGAGTTGTAGTGAGTAGTAGTGAGTTGTAGTGAGTTGTAGTGAGTAGTAGTGAGTAGTAGTGAGTTGTAGTGAGTAGTAGTGAGTTGTAGTGAGTAGTAATGAGTAGTAGTGAGTAGTAGTGAGTTGTAGTGAGTAGTAGTGAGTTGTAGTGAGTTGTAGTGAGTTGTAGTGAGTAGTAGTGAGTAGTAGTGAGTTGAAGTGAGTTGTAGTGAGTAGTAGTGAGTTGTAGTGAGTTGTAGTGAGTTGTAGTGAGTAGTAGTGAGTAGTAGTGAGTTGTAGTGAGTAGTAGTGAGTTGTAGTGAGTAGTAGTGAGTTGTAGTGAGTAGTAGTGAGTTGTAGTGAGTTGTAGTGAGTAGTAGTGAGTAGTAGTGAGTAGTAGTGAGTAGTAGTGAGTAGTAGTGAGTTGTAGTGAGTAGTAGTGAGTAGTAGAGAGTTGTAGTGAGTAGTAGTGAGTAGTAGTGAGTTGTAGTGAATTGTAGTGAGTAGTAGTGAGTTGTAGTGAGTAGTAGTGAGTAGTAGTGAGTAGTAGTGAGTTGTAGTGAGTAGTAGTGAGTAGAAGTGAGTAGTAGTGAGTTGTAGTGAGTAGTAGTGAGTTGTAGTGAGTAGTAGTGAGTTGTAGTGAGTTGTAGTGAGTTGTATGGTCACTACAGTGTGGGGGGGAGGGTCAGGTGATTTTGCAGCTTGCAGTACGGCTGCAGAGATGACCTGCAGCTTGCAGATGACCTGCAGCACCTGATATGGGAAGAAGACCGTCTTTGTCTGCGCTGAACTGAGGGAGGTTTGGGCAGACGGGAGGAGGAGGAGGAGGAGGAGGAGGAGGAGGAGGATGAGGAGGAGACAGTCAACAGGACCTGGATGCGGGCCTCGGATGCCCTGGAAAGGCTGTCTCATATTAAGTCAGTCCGTCTCATCTCAAGTTGGCCAGAGATGATTAGAAACGGAGCAAAGCGCCGTTATAGGCTACCTGTCTGGTTTAAGACCCAAGTCCAACAGGTGTGAATACCAGGCAAGCAGACACGCATACCTGTACCGGTACCTTACTGACTAGATGCTTTAGAGTCTCTCCACCATTCCATATCAGCCATCATCACCTTCTAAGAGAAGGTAGGCCTACTTGATGTCTATCATTCAAAATGAGGGCATTGTTCATTCAGGCTTGCAGGGGCATTGTATAGTGGACTCCCCTCGTCCATCCCAGCGAGTCAGTCCACCACACACAGTACAATACAGATCCACAGGTCGGGAAATTAGGTGTATATGTCATTCGAACAAACCAACTTGCACCATAGCCTGTCCACTGGCTGAGCAACCGGGGCCTGTTTACAGCTGGACGCATCTAATCTCGGATGAATATTCGGGTCAGGCAGCACACTGAACAGTGGCCTACTTTCTAAGCAAGTATATAGCTTCATTTCATAAGAACATCATCAGAGACGTGCTTGACAATTGAATGAACAATCATAATAAATCACGCCAGATGACCCACAATTCACCTTAACCTGGGCTGCAAACCAGCAATGAAAACATATAATTTCATTATGACGGGACACTTACGTGGTGTCCTGGTTGAACGAGGCGCAGATCAAGCCTTGGGTCCCTCCCGGACCGTCCGAGGTCTCCCGGGTCTCCATCCCCTTCAACGATCACGTCCTCCTCCCTCCCTCCCTGCTGTCCAGACTGGGAGGCCTGGGTCCGGATCGATCACCCCAGAAGCCCTGCTCCCCTGCTCCTCTCCCCTGCTCCTCTCCCCTGCTCCTCTCCCCTGCTCCTCTCCCCTGCTCCTCTGCTCCTCTCCCCTGCTCCTCTCCCCTGCTCCTCTCCTCTGCTCCTCTCCCCTGCTCCTCTGCTCCTCTCCCCTGCTCCTCTGCTCCTCTCCCCTGCTCCTCTCCCCTGTTCCTCTCCCCTGCTCCTCTCCCCAGCTCCTCTCCCCTGCTCCTCTCCCCTGTTCCTCTCCCCTGCTCCTCTCCCCTGCTCCACTCCTCTGCTCCTCTCCCCTGCTCCTCTCCCCTGTTCCTCTCCCCTGCTCCTCTCCCCTGCTCCTCTCCCCTGCTCCTCTCCCCTGCTTCGCTCCCCTGCTCCTCTCCCCTGCTCCCCTCCCCTGCTCCTCTCCCCTGTTCCTCTCCCCAGCTCCTCTCCCCTGCTCCTCTCCCCTGTTCCTCTCCCCAGCTCCTCTCCCCTGCTCCTCTCCCCTGCTCCTCTCCCCTGCTCCTCTCCCCTGCTCCTCTCCTCTGCTCCTCTCCCCTGCTCCTCTGCTCCTCTCCCCTGCTCCTCTGCTCCTCTCCCCTGCTCCTCTCCCCTGCTCCTCTCCCCAGCTCCTCTCCCCAGGAGCGAAAGCGCCACGCGTCCCAGACCTCGGATAGGTGATCTGCTCTGGATATCAAATGGCATAAACACCCAGCACAACTAGGCTGAGTGGAATAATATGCACATATGCATTCCAATATCTCACTGAAACTACAGCTCGCCGTTATCCCTTTCACTTCCCGAGCACAACACCGCTGTTATATTATTGTTATAACTTCAGTCCGTAGACAACAGAGCAAAACAGCTGAGGGGTGCATGCGTCACTTGAACAGGATGTTCTATTGGTTGGCAGAGACCGCCTCAAAGCTATTCAGACATCTGATTGGTCAATTAGGCAGTCACCAGAACAAGCCCCACCCCTTCGGACAAAACCGCGTTTCCATTGGCTTGCTGGACCTTCATTCTTCACACGAGGAATTGTTTTGATCATTTTCATTGGATGAAGTCAGAAGCCAAGGCATGTGGATGGACTGTCTGGCAGACAGTTATGATAAATTATATTATCCTCCTCTAGTCAGTCATTCTGTGCAGGAAATAACTCACTGGGTCATGCATTACACACAGACGAGACAACAACAGACATTAATGCATCTATTGAATTCTGTCATATCAAAGTAGATCACGCAGTGGATGTTAAACATATAATCGAATCAGTTTGAATCTAGAATATCCCTTTTTTTTTATTTTATTTTTTTATTTTTATAAATCTTTATTAATCAAGGTACAAAACAGTACAAAATGTACAGTACAAAACAATACAAATTAGCAACAATCAATCAATACAAATAATGAAATAAATCAAATTTAAAAATAATACCAGAATCTAGAATATCCCGTTATTCTGTGGCTTTCCCCCCCTTTGACGTCACGATCTCCGTGCGTTCCTCTTTAAGGTTGCTACGGGTTACGGCTCGCGTGTCAGAACGAGGCGTATTGACGTCACTGACAGCTCGCGATTGGTCCCGAGCTGCATCACGTGGGGCAGCAGGTCCAGGGATCGGTTAGAAATCCAAGCAAGAATTTGATCCTCCTGGAAAGAAAAGACCTCTAAACCGGGACAGCAGCACTGGGCTCGGTCACATCGCACTTTCTTGTAGGTACTTGCATGTTTCTGTAGTGAATGCGGACGGCCTAACGGTCGCTGAATACGCAGCGGATGTGTTTAATGAGAGAGAGCTCAAGATGGCGTCTTTGGATTGGTCGAGGGCTTTCCAGGCCGAATGCTAACAAGCTAGCACGCTAACCATAACGGTTACACGGTTACAACCGATCTAAAACCTGCTACGTATTGATTTGCATGTTTGTTTGATGTGTTGTTGTTGCGAAAAATATCTTTATTTTAGCTCTGTTGTGCTTGACTTGCTTATGTTAGCCAACTAGCTAACTAACGTCGGTTTGCTAGCACTAGCCTACATCTTCCCTATCGGATTAATGTGCTTTAGCCATCTAACCGTTAGCTAGTTCAATTTTACAACTCTTATTTCACCAGCTCCTCAAAACACCCACCAACCTGCTCATTTAGCTGTCCTGGTACCGTTATATCTCTTGCGACCTGATTGCTGCGTGTAATTGGGTTTCTCTGTGATGTCTTCCCGTTGCATCTGTGCTTGGTTAAGCAGCAAGGTCATTATGAGCGTTTTGTGGTGTTTTATGATTTAACAGCTGCCTAAAAGTTCAGCCTGTGGGTGATGTGTGCTCCACACCGGGTTTGGAGAATGTTTTACTTGATCTTTACCGTAGACGTAGCTCGCCACAATCTTGCCTCCTTTAGGATAACTAATAACCACAATAAAATGGTATACCATCTGACTCTGATATCATAATAATCAGATTAGCATTGATCATATGGTAGGATGATAATCCAGGACTGCTGCTGTATAGATTGACATGTTACAAAACAAAGGCCTCAATAGGCTACAGCTGTTTGTGGTGTCAATTAGTGATCATCAGATGATCTCAGTCAAACAACTAACAGTGCTTAGTCACACCTCTTTCTCCGTCTCTCCTGTCATTCAGATTTACTTTAACACACACACACATTTTGGCTACTCCTAAAGTCCCGTTGAAACACTAACGAACCCTGTCTCTGCCACAACCCCCTCCCTCCCTCCCATCCCAGTTCTGAGGTCGTAGGTCGTGATGGCGTCGGGCAGTGTGAGCAGCGAGGAGGAGAGGAGCTTGAGGGAGTGCGAACTCTATGTTCAGAAACACAACATCCAGCAGCTCCTCAAGGACTGCATCGTCCAGCTGTGTACCTCCAGGCCTGACCGGCCCATGGCCTTCCTCAGGGAGTACTTCGAGAGGCTGGAGAAGGTGTGTGTGTGTTGTCTGTCATTTGTGTGTTATTTTTATCACCAGAACAGAATTGGTCAGGACCTTCCCGAGTGGTATGGGATTAATGTCCCTTCAGTCATCCACAACTCAGAGGGCTCCGTTGTGACGATGCCTATTAGCCACCTTGTTGACCCCTGACCCCGGCTGTGGCTCAGGAGGTAGAGCGGGTCGTCCCGAATTGCTTCCAGTGAGCAGGCTAGCACCTCGAATAGCAGCTCGCCTCCATTGGTGTGTGAATGTGTGTGTGAATGGGCGAACGAGAGGCCATTTTGTGAAGTGCTTTGGATAAAAGTGCTATCTAAGCGGAGTCCGTTTACCATGACCATGTCACAGGAGGAGGCCAAGCAGATCCAGCAGCAGAGAGCCAGCGGCTCGCGCTCCGACTCCCGTGACGAGGAGGTGTCCCCTCCCATGAACCCCGTGGTGAAGGGTCGCAGGCGGCGAGGGGCGTTCAGCGCCGAGGTCTACACAGAGGAGGACGCCGCCTCCTACGTCAGGAAGGTACGGGCATGAGTCATGACACACACACACACACACGACCAGACACCAGCCTTCCCCACGCGCACACACACACACGACCAGACACCAGCCTTCCCCACGCGCACACACACACACACGACCAGACACCAGCCTTCCCCACACACACACACACACACACACACGACCAGACACAAGCCTTCCCCACGCGCACACACACACACACGACCAGACACCAGCCTTCTCCACGTGGACACACACACACACACACACACACACGACCAGACACCAGCCTTCCCCACGCGCACACACACACACGCGACCAGACACCAGCCTTCCCCACGCGCACACACACACAAACACACACACACACAAACCTTTCTTTCTCCAGCCTTGTCTGCCTCCTGTCCGGCTGTGTGTGATTGGATGGAATGCTTCTCCATGTGATGTAGTAGTCCAATCCTGGGTGGTTTGTGTATTCAAGGTCATTCCGAAAGACTACAAAACCATGGCAGCCCTGGCCAAAGCCATTGAGAAGAACGTGCTCTTCTCACATTTGGATGACAACGAGAGGAGGTTTGTTAATTTCTCGCCATTTGTTGGCGTTGGCTTGTTCATTTTATCTATCTTTTAAATAAAAGTCGGGTCAGCCCACAGTTTGGATGTGCTGTAACTGATCAAATCACATAAAACTTTATCAACAGCGACATCTTTGACGCCATGTTTCCAGTTACCTACATCAACGGGGAGACGGTCATTCTACAGGGTGGGTGTTCATGTTCTCACGTTGACGTAGTCACGGTCTAGAGATTTCATTGCGAGATTGAGGTCAGTCGAGCTGTCTCTTTAATTTGTCGGAGATACACTAACAACGTCTTTTCCTTCCTTGTGCTCAGGTGACGAGGGTGACAACTTCTACGTCATCGACCAAGGGGAGATGGATGTGAGGACCTGCTCCTGTTGTTGTGTATTAGGAATTGACGTCATGCGCGCTTCACGTGCATACCAAAGAGCATGCGCTATTTCAGGCTTCCAGACGGAGATCTGAAAAGACTGGTTTTTCGTCCCGTCACTATGACAGGCTCATTCCGTCTGTGACTCTGTTGTCTAAAACCGAGCTAAAAACCCTCAACGTAGAGAGTTATGTGTCAGTTTTATGGGCTTTTTAAGTGTCTTTGTTTTCTTGTGCCCCCCCCCCAGGTGTATGTGAACAACGACTGGGTGACCAGCATCGGGGAGGGGGGCAGCTTCGGAGAGCTGGCCTTGATCTACGGGACACCCAGGGCGGCCACGGTCCGGGCCAAGACCAACGTCAAGCTGTGGGGCATCGACAGAGACAGCTACAGGAGAATACTCATGGTGAGTAGGGGCCCACAGGAGATCCATCCAGGAAGTCCAAATATGGAGCTGGATAGAAAACGTGTGACCCACGTTTACGCCCCTTCTCTTGTCTTCGTCTGCAGGGAAGCACCTTGAGGAAGAGGAAGATGTACGAGGAGTTCCTTAGGAAAGTCTCCATTCTAGGTGAGTCCCCAGTCCTCCTGGGTCTCAACTCGGAAGGGGTGTTTTGTCTCTGAGTCTTCGCGGCGTGGAACGGAACTGAAAACCCGGCGAATATCCCAGACGACTCGAGCGCATAAGCAGCCTCTGGCTACTTCCCGTGGATCCATTCTGTCCAGTTTGGGTGATATTGTGACGTCCTGTCCTGGCCCCTCCCCTCAGAGTCTCTGGACAAATGGGAGCGCCTGACCGTGGCCGACGCCCTGGAGCCGGTGCAGTTTGAGGACGGACAGAAGATTGTGGTGCAGGGAGAGCCTGGGGACGAGTTCTTCATCATCCTGGAGGTACACACACACACAGACACACACACACACACACACAGAGATATATACACACACAGCCACACACACACATATATATATATATATACACACACAGCCACACACTCTCTCACACACACACACACACACACACACACACACACACACACCGATATATATACACACAGAGATATATACACGCACAGCCACACACACAGATATATATATATACACACACAGCCACACACTCTCTCTCTCTCTCTCACACACACACACACACACACCGATATATATACACACAGAGATATATACACACACAGCCACACACACGCATATATATATACACACAGCCACACACACACTCTCTCTCACACACACACACACACACACACACACTGATATATATATACACACAGAGATATATACTCATACAGCCACACACACACAGATATATTTACACACAGCCACACACTCTCTCACACACACACACACACACACACACACACAGATATATATACACACAGCCACACACTCTCTCACACACACACACACACACACACAAACACACACACACACAGATATATATACACACAGCCACACACACACACTCTCTCTCTCTCACACACACACACACACACACACACACACACACACACACACACACCGATATATACTCACACAGCCACACACACACAGATATATATACACACAGCCACACTCTCTCTCACACACCGATATATATATATACATACACACACACACACTGAGGTCTGTGTTCCGTGTTCCTCAGGGTTCTGCGGCGGTGCTGCAGCGCCGGTCGGAGAACGAGGAGTTTGTGGAGGTGGGGAGGCTAGGGCCCTCCGACTACTTCGGTAAGAGAACCTTAGAACCTCGGACGACCTTTTAGAACCTCGGACTACCTTTTAGAACCTCGGACTACCTTTTAGAACCTCGGACTACCTTTTAGAACCTCGGACTACCTTTTAGAACCTCGGACTACCTTTTAGAGTCCTCACAGCGACCTGTAGTAGTGGGACACCCCTCAGGCAACTCTGTTTTCATCTGGACCATATAGTATTATTTACCATTGTTAATCGAGCACTTCCCCGATTAGCAATCAGCTTTGTATCATTCCAAAATCTGCATTATGTTACAGTGAATGTGATCTTTCTTCCCAAATTTTCTCCACAAATTGTCAAATGATGCATCAGTGATGTCATCAATGCATCATTTAAGCTTGAAGCTTTACTTTAATAGCTGTTAATTGACTGTGTGTGTGTGTGTGTGTGTGTGTGTGTGTGTGTGTGTGTGTCCGTGCGGTTGTCTTCCAGGTGAGATCTCTCTGCTGATGAACAGGCCCCGCGCCGCCACCGTGGTCGCCCGCGGCCCGCTAAAGTGCGTGAAGCTGGACCGGCCGCGGTTCGAGCGCGTCCTGGGACCCTGCTCCGACATCCTCAAACGCAACATCCAGCAGTACAACAGCTTCGTCTCACTCTCCGTCTGAGGAGACGCCTCCTCCCTCTACCTCCCCCTCCTCCTCCCTCTACCTCCCTCTACCTCCCCCTCCTCCTCCCTCTACCTCCCTCTACCTCCTCCTCCCTCTACCTCCCCCTCCTCCTCCCTCTACCTCCTCCTCCCTCTACCTCCCCCTCCTCCTCCCTCTACCTCCCCCTCCTCCTCCCTCTACCTCCCCCTCCTCCTCCCTCTACCTCCCCCTCCTCCTCCCTCTACCTCCTCCTCCCTCTACCTCCCCCTCCTCCTCCCTCTACCTCTCCCTCTACCTCCCCCTCCTCCTCCCTCTACCTCCCTCTACCTCCCCCTCCTCCTCCCCCTACCTCCCTCTGCCTCCCCCTATCTCCCCCTCCTCCTCCCTCTACCTCCTCCTCTCTCTGCCTCCCCCTACCTCCTCCTCTCTCTACCTCCCCTTCCTCCTCCCTCTGCCTCCCCCACCTCCCTCACCTAAGCCCCCCTCTCCTCCTCTCCTCTCCTCCTCCTCTCCTCTCCTCCTCCCCTCTATCCTCTTTCTAGACCCAGGGTCCACCAATGCAATTTTGCTTTTCGTCACACTTTTTTTTTCCGTTTGCTTACTTTTTTTTTTGCTGTTATTTTAACACACGTTAAATTCGCTGCTCCACGACCCCCCAAGTGTACGGCTCAGTTCCTTAACACATGTACCTGCTTCTGGGAGCCTCTCTCAATATCTCTGTTTTATAACTGGTTTGAACTCCGGGCAGGATTGTTTGTTATAGGGGTCATTCTCATGTTACATGTGGCCCCGCCCAGTGATGAGGTAGGACAATCAGACTTTTACCATGCTGAAGGAGGCAGTCATGCTGAATATTGTTTCCAGGTGTATTTGTGCTAGTTTGGCCCCAGTAGAGGAGACCGCATTTAAAATTCCATCAAAGAAGAGTTTAAATTCCATCAAAGATGTACCAATGTAGAGGTTGCTGAAGAGGTTTGTTGAATATCTAATTCAACCAGATCTAATCCACCAGAACCTTAGTAACTATTGGCTGGAAGCATAGGATAGCACTTCATTGTTCCACCATTTTAGGTTCTTAGACTTTGATAATCGGTTGTTTCCATCTAATGTTTTCACATTCTTCCTCCATCGTTTGAATCGATTGGCTCGGCAATCCAATTCATCGTTGTTTTTCCTAGTTTGAGTGAGTTTGTACAACTTGAGTTTTCATTCGTTGTACAGCTACCAAGCTAGTGCCAAATGTTGACACATTGTTACGCTGCAAAGACTTGTAGCCATGGAAACAGACTCTGTTCACCCTGAAACATGAACCCATAAACTCAAACAGGAAGTAGTCATTTGATTCTCACCGCTGATTGGTTGAATGACCATAGACGAATCGCCTTGGCTATGAGGCAAAAGCATGGAGTATTAAGTGTAACCTCAGTATTCAGCATTTCTCAGTATACACCAAATAACACCATCACTTTACTCGTATGTTTTTAAAACATATTATATTATAATTACAACAGTTATTAGAGTTATTGTCATGATCCTTATTGTCTCAAAGAATTAACGTTTTGGCTATGGTTTGGAGTGATGGTAAACTTAAAGGATAAGGACACTGAATTTCATGTTTAGCCCTATTCCTGGCTTCCCTGGCATGTATCTGACTAGTACAGTACATGTATCTGACTAGTACAGTCTACATATATCTGACTAGTACAGTCTACATGTATCTGACTAGTACAGTCTACATGTATCTGACTAGTACAGTCGACATGCCAGGGAAGCCAGGAATGGAGCTAAAAATGAAATTCAGTGTACATATCCATTAAAGTATGTTTAAATGTCTTTTGTAAATGCTTATTTTTCCATAAATTCTATTTTAGGTGTCCAGTGCCACAGCGTAATAAAATGCTTCTTCTTGTCATCAGGCAAAACAGTATGTTGTCGTATTGTGTAAAACGTCATGGGTTCAACTTTTAAAAGTAGGTGAAAGGTTAATTGAAGTAAAATTTCAGTTGTTCAAAAGGTCAAGTCTCCGAAATTGTAGATTGTTTCATGGATTCGGGCCTTTTGAGTATATTTATGTATTTAAGCATTGTAGAACTTCAGAAGTGAGCTGAGAGAATCCTGAAGCCCAATGACTTGGGTGATTGGAGCTTTTACCAGATTGACTGCGATTTAAGTTGTTGCTTTAAAGGTATAGAGGCGTTTTAAAGCCGAGCGAGAGGTTGAATGTCTTATCAGAGTAGGTGATGACCGTCTCCCTCAGGGAGGGTGTGTGTCCTGCAGCTGCCCCGTGTTGCTCAGTGTAGCGGGGATCTTGTCTAATATCTCATTATTTACTCCTTGCTTAACTGCTTGACTTTGATGACTTATCTAGATGGCATAATATGTAACTCTGCCTTTTCTACCGGCTCCTACGGACTCAGGTTCGTTCTATATTTCTGCTTCTCTGTTTCTCCCTCAACAACCCTTCTAGCCTTCTAACAAATATTACCCCTGGAGTAATGTTCTCCGAGGTATTCTACCTTTTTCCAGTCTCTTCTGTGTGAACAGGTGTGTGTGTGTGTGTGTGTGTGTGTGTGTGTGTGTGTGTGTGTGTGTGTGTGTGTGTGTGTGTGTGTGTGTGTGTGTGGATGGATGGATGAACAAGTTTGTGGTGTTGACGTGGCTCATGAGTAGGATGTGTGTATTACAGAACACCGCTGTGATAAAACGATTACATTTTCATGACAGGTTAAATGAACCTGCCCTGACCCCCCCCCCCCCCCCGGCACGTCCCGTGGATCTGACGTGGATTGGATAGGTGTCGGCTAGCTTACTGTTGACTTTAAGATCCTCAAGCGGCGCTTCTGGCTAGTAGGGGGGGTGTCAGGGCAGGACTTAGATTTCCAGACTGCTTCTTCTGTTACAAGTATTGATATGAAGTCATAATCTCTCGCCATTATGAGAGGACTAGCCCATGAGAGGACTGGCCCATGAGAGGACTAGCCCATGAGAGGACTGGCCCATGAGAGGACTAGCCCATGAGAGGACTAGCCCATGAGAGGACTGGCCCATGAGAGGACTAGCCCATGAGAGGACTAGCCCATGAGAGGACTAGCCCATGAGAGGACTAGCCCATGAGAGGACTAGCCCATGAGAGGACTAGCCCATGTCTCCTGGTCTCACTGCAGTGGTCCTGGTTTGCCTTAGCTTACCTACCTGGGGTGCACAGTATAGGTCCCCCACCCTCTCCTCTCCCCCCAGCGGTGTGTATGGTCTGGGCTCTGAGAGACCCAGAATCCCCCGAGGACCATTCTTTTTCTATTTCATCCTGATGATGTCTGTGTTTAGTTTGACCTCCTGTATGTGCAGAGATGTTTTATCCTTTTTGGTATAGATTGTTCCAGATGGCAGTTTAAGCAATAAAAAAAATCAAAATGGTTTGCATTGTGGCGGCCTCCTTTTTTCTTTTGTATTGATGTTCAGTGGGTTATGACACTTTTCTGAATTATGGAAAACGATGGTAATTTTGTTTAAAACGTCAAATGTAATGTTCAGTGGAAGTTCAGGTGCAATATTATCTCTGTCCACCAGATGGCAGTGTATCTGCTATATACAGTATTGTCGTCCTGGACGGCTGATGTGGACGTAACCGCCAAAATTCTGTAGAACATGAACATCGAAGACATTAAGGCAACTTTAAACTTTTCATTTAAGCCCTAAAGAGAAAGTTGTGAGGGAGGCACATTTTAGCACACACTTCCTATGAAGTCACCCCAGCCCTGCGGCTATTTAAGATCAGACACGTTCACAGAAATCTCTAAGTGTTGAAGGCTGTTTTTCTCTAACTGACACCTAGTTAACGGCTCCCTGCAGCTTCCCGCCCTCAGACGTCAGACGTAGCTTGGCACGAGCTCAACGGCTCCGCGATCTCCTTAAAATAGTTCTGGCTTTTCTCTCTCTCTCTTAATAATTAGATTTCTTAGCAGCACAACAGTAAGAATGACTCATTAGGCCGGGGTGTGCTCTGAGGTACAATAGCCTACAGCTTCCAGGACACAATAGCCCGCTTTGAAACGGGTTAGAACAAAGCCTCGCAGTGATGCGGAGTGATATTTGAGGCGTGTGTCTGTTCGAGGTTGTGCTGAGGCTGTGAGGTAGTTAGCCGTGAGGCACCGTGACGCCAGGGCAGACAGGACCAGACGTCTACCTGCTGTCTGGCACAAACCGACGATATGCTTGTGTAATGGGAGAAACTACAGGCGGGGAGCTTTAATTATTGTTTTTAATAGGTAGCACTTTTCCTCTAAGGATAAAAACACCACACACTCTCTACCTTGAACGCTCAATGTCTGTTTTGTTTTTTTTTACTCACAAGTTGCGCTTTATAATCACACAAATCATAGCTTTATTACACCTAGGCTACGTAAAACATGAGTTGGGACAGATGTTGGGGAAGCTCGCTGAGCGGTGTAGACGTGGAGCCCAGCACGGCGCTCCATCCACAGCCCTTTATCGACGGTTCAATGGCCGCTCTTCAGCCACCGATAATGTCAGTGGGGACCTGCTTCGCGAGATGGACGGTCACCTGCTGCTCTTTGTGTCTCTCAGGGTGTCCAGAGTGACCAGTTGACCCCCTGTGGTCTCTCTCTGTCTTCTCTGGTAGGCAGGGCAGGGTGGAAGGTGAGCCCTCTCTTCTGGGTTAGTTTGGCCGCAAAGATCGACAGACAGGTCCCCCCGCCCCCCTAAAAAAATAAAACGCCGCCGCATCTTCTGGCTACCTGTCCCCGTCGCCCATGGTGACCTGCCGGGCCATCTGGCGGACCACCCGCCTGAACACCTCCGGCAGGGCGGGGGACGGGGAGGAGTCGGCGGCGGCGGCGGCGCCCAAGTCGTCGGCGACGACCGGCTCCTCCCCCAGCCGGCGGACGCAGGTGCGGACGGCGCCGAGGACCCGCTGCAGCCGGCGGTCCAGCGCCAGGAGGTGCGGCTCGGTCAGGACGGGCCGGACCGGGTCCGCCTGCAGGGACTCCCGCATGACGTCGCTCAGCCGGAAGCGGGCCTGGGACAACAGCCGGAGACGCAGCAGCGTGGAACGCTTGATGCTGGGGGGGGGGGGGGGGGGGGGGCAGGAGAGAGTGGGGGGGGGGGGAGTAGAGAGGGAAAGGGAGGGAGAGAGAGGATAGATTGTGTGTGTGTGTGTGGGGGGGGGGGGGGGGGTGAGGACGTTGGGGAACGAGAGAGATGGAGAAATGGGGGAAAGAGAAGAATTTAAGAGAGGGATGAATGCAATAGAGGGGGGGAGGGGGTGAAGCCGGACGTCATGTTTTGGGTTCAGCTGAGCTCAGTAAGGGTGTGTGTGCTGGTGTTACTCGTGTACAGTGCACTGGTTGGGAGTAATGGTGCGTTGTGTTGGTGCTGCTCAGTAATACTGGTTCGTTCTCTCAGACTCACATGCAGCACTGTAGCAATGGGGCCAGGATGGTCATCTCGTCATGAGAGTGCTTCCCAAAACTGAAACACAGGAAGTGGGGTCATAACAAGGGGGGCGTATGCGTTATATATTGTACCAGCCACTCAAAAGTTGACAGCGATCTTCACCCACCCCCTGGCATTGTCCAAGTGGAGAAGGAGTCCGTCGTCCCCGAACTTGGTGAAGATCTCGTAGTGGTGCCTGTCCATGTTACCTGTGGATAGAATAGAATAGCAAAAACTAGTATATTCTACATACTGTGTATCAAACAGGAAATAGTGTGTGATTGGTGGAGCCACAGTTACCTATCAGGAAGTCAAAGATGGCCATGTCGATGATGTTGAGGAGCCTGCTGCCTGAATTGTAGGGGTACAGCTGCTTTATAGTGTCACAGTAGAACGGGTTGACCTCCCACCTGGTGGACAGACACACAGACACACACTCTTACTCCTCCCACAGTGAATGTTTAGGAGGGTGTCCAGGGGTTGGGGAAGTGTGTGTGTGTGTGTTCTTACTCCTCTCGGCCAGTGAATGTGTAGGAGCGTGTCCAGGGGTTGGGGATGTGTGAGTGTGTGTGTGTGCGTGTGTGTGTGTGTTCTTACTCCTCTCGGCCAGTGAATGTGTAGGAGCGTGTCCAGGGGTTGGGGATGGCGACGCGGGGGGCCAGGCTGAGGCTGGGGAGGAAGGTGGCCAGGGACCCCTCCAGCAGGTCCGGAGCCCCGCACACCGCGTACTCCGTCTTGCACACGTACAGACACTTGGCAAAGAAACAGGTGTTGTTCGCTGTTGGAAAACAAAAAGAATGTCCGATTATAGTGTGCATGTCAGATTTGCTGTCTTTATCTGAGCTTCATACCAAGTTTTCACATCAAGTGTTTTAGATCAAGTTTGGAAACGTTTAAACCTCATAGCCTGGTCCATTCTCATACTGTACAGTATGTGTAACTTAAAGCTGCAATTATTGTTTTTATTTACCTCTAGATGGCAGTAAGAGACTTGTTTACAAACGAAAGGATAAAACATTTCAGGCACGGGGCGGAGAAAAGGCACTGATCGGCTATATTGACAACACAGGCAGAAATGCTGGAATAACAACAGACCGATAGGGGTCATTGAAGTACAGTAGGATGCTATCAGGACACTATACTATGGCTCAATAAAACAATCTGATATCTAGTGGTTTTAATTGGTTTTGACAGTGTGAATAAAATCAATGATTGCAGCTGTAATGAATCCTTCCAAGCGCCCGGGGTGGTAAAAGGTCGTGTTGTTTACCGGGCGACGTGAAGAACACACTGCGCAGGTCCTCGTTGTGGGTGGTGAGCAGAACCTCCCCCGTCACGTTCACCAGCCGGCCCACCACCGGCGGGACGCGCCGGAAGTCCAGGATTCTAGAACACAGAAGATTCCGGAACATCAGCTCCCGGTTCCGGTGCGAAGAAAAAACCCAAAATGAACTCGCATGAACTCCACATCAACAATAGAGACACCCACTTAATCTCATCTCCACACAATCTCCCAGCTCAGCACTCGCATGGAACAGGCAATTAAATGGAGTTGGCTGATTCTTATCTATAAATAATAACCCCCATCTATACATCCCCCCTGTGTGATTTAGTAGGTGCTGAGGTGGAAGAGCTTGTCTGAAACACTGTCATCAGTGGGAGGCTGAATGAGGGTTATTGAAGTGTGGGTGATTCCCACCTGCTGATGCAGACGGATAATGATGAGGCCTCTGGCAGGACACACACACAAATGCACACATTCGCACGCACACTGTACACACGCACATGCACACACGCACATGCACACACGCACGCTAGAGGTGTGTGAGACAATGCAAAGACATGAAGCTCAAAACATAACAGCTTTAAAAAAAAAAAAAAAATTCTCTCTGCTCCCTCTTTCTTTTTTTCTTTCCACTCCCTCTTTTTCCAACTGATTAAAGTGGAGGTCTCAACTCATTCATTTTTAATTGCTGCCTCGTTCAAGCGTTGCAGGCGGTAGGTGCAGTGCGTATATTGGCAGCAGCATCGGGCGCTCCTGGTTGTTTGTGTGGCAAGACGTGGTTCACAGCTATTCTGACTGACGTTCCGGGTTCTGAAATGACACGCTGTGACCAGAATGACTGCATTAGACTGATGACTCGTTCAAGTTAACGTGCCGTGACCTGGAGACCGCAGGGTGTGCGTGTGTGGGTGTCTGTGTGTGTACAGACTGTAGTAATTACCTCAAGCCTGTTTGGAGGTGATATGTCGAAATCATGGAGGAGGGCGCAATTTGGAAATGTGTTTACCACCGGCGCCTTGTTCCCACAAGAACCACACAGGCGCACTGTAAGACTTGAGCTCTGTTGTGTTGGGAGGCAATCAGGGAGTGACCTACTGAGGTAACGCTGCACCTGGACATCATTCACTGTAAGGTGCTTAACCTAATCCTACAATGAGGTTTTGCAAGGCTCAGATTTGACTCGGATGGACAGAAAGCCTCCTCTTTTACGTCTGTTTGTCTACTGTACCTGTCCAGGTGGAAGGCGGCGATCTCTGCGTTGTGTCTCTGGAGGTCCACGAAGTAGAAGACGTCCCTGGGAGTCTCCTGGTGCCTCTGCTGTCTGGGGACAGGCGTGAGACAGACAAGATGGCGGACCGAGTTAGTAAGAGTGGACAGAGCATGACGGCTGACAGTCAAGCACTCAGACAAGAGAAGGTTTACAGAGCAGAACGTTTCAATGAAGGGATGCGCGATATATCGGCAATCATATCAGTATCAGCCGATGTTAGTCATTTTTTTATATATCGTATCGGCCCGATGTGCAAAACAGGGCAGATGTGAACAATGGATAATTATTTCTGTCTAGCTGCTGTTTTGTGTGTTGTTTTTGAGAGGAGACAATGTGTAAATCTATGATTTATCAGCTTTTCCAAATGTTTTGGAAATAGAGACTGTTTACATTTTCAGTATGTATAACATTTGATCATCATAGAAATTTGTTTTTATACAGAACATATCGATATCGGTAAATATTGGTTATCGGCCAACAGCAATGTTAATATCTGTTATCGGTATCGGCCATCATTTTCCTATCGGTGCCGAATGACCGTGAATCTGGTAAAGATCCGTTTCTAAACACCGATTTGTTCCATTCAGAAACCGGGAAGCTTCCACACCTTCCCAGAGACTAAACAGTCGGTCGAGCTTACCTCATCGGTTTGAACATGGCCTTGCCGAAGTTTTGCATTTTCAGGGACAGCTTGAGATGGTGACCACTTGGCTTGACCACTGACAGGCAACAAAAGAGCATGCAAAGATTGATATAAATGCTCTCTAGATGATATCAGCTGACATGGATACGTTGAAAGACACTTTTCCTCTCTAAGGCATTACTATATCAACAGTTTCCTCTCAGCTGCTTTCAAAGCTGGAAGGTGCAGAGATCTGGCAGAGCTGCAGAGGGTTTAAATGCTCATCCACGGCGCCAGAGAAAATATAGCTGGTAGTCTATGTGATCTGACCGATGTTTCTACAGCAGCTTTCTGTAAGTGCTTGAGGTTTATTCTGAAGTGTTACTTTCTCACTAGGCCTCAGGCCCTGTGCTGGTGTTTCTGGCCGATCTATGCAGGCCAACCTCACACACAGACACACACGCACACAAACACACACACGCGCATGCAGTCTCAATCTCCAATCGATCTCGGGGAAGTCTGAATCTTTGTTGTATTACAAAGATCTACGCAGCAGCCCAGTCCAACCACACACACACACACACACACACACACACACACACACACACACACACACACAGACGTGCAACGCACTCGCGCACACACAAACACACACGCCACTATTCCTCCCCTGCTAATGGATCTTGGAGAACTCTGAATCTTTACTACAGTAATAGCGCATAATCACAGTGCATTTTACTGGAAGGGTATGGAACCGACACCAGCTGCCTTTGAAGAGATCAGCACACAAATTGCTTTTGCTATCGCGTTCTTCATGAAGAAAAACTGCAAAGAAAATCAGAGGCAGTAGAGCTGTTGTGTTCGGGTGGTTCCTCTTGACGGTGTGTGATAGCGGTGTGGGGGCAGCAGTCTGCCATGTTTAGAGATAATGTGGTGAAAGCTACAAACTTTGGAATGCAGTTCACCACAGGTCCTGAGTTAGACCAGACCGTGTGTGTGTAGTTAGACCAGACCGGGTGTGTGATGTGTGTGTAGTTAGACCAGACCGGGTGTGTGATGTGTGTGTATTTAGACCAGACCGTGTGTGTGTAGTTAGACCAGACCGGGTGTGTGATGTGTGTGTAGTTAGACCAGACCGTGTGTGTGTAGTTAGACCAGACCGGGTGTGTGATGTGTGTGTAGTTAGACCAGACCGGGTGTGTGATGTGTGTGTAGTTAGACCAGACCGTGTGTGTGTAGTTAGACCAGACCGGGTGTGTGATGTGTGTGTAGTTAGACCAGACCGTGTGTGTGTAGTTAGACCAGACCGGGTGTGTGATGTGTGTGTAGTTAGACCAGACCGTGTGTGTGTAGTTAGACCAGACCGGGTGTGTGTAGTTAGACCAGACCGGGTGTGTGTAGTTAGACCAGACCGGGTGTGTGTAGTTAGACCAGATCGGGGTGTGTGAGTGTAGTTAGACCAGATCGGGGTGTGTGAGTGTAGTTAGACCAGATCGGGGTGTGTGAGTGTAGTTAGACCAGATCGGGGTGTGTGAGTGTAGTTAGACCAGATCGGGGTGTGTGAGTGTAGTTAGACCAGATCGGGGTGTGTGAGTGTAGTTAGACCAGATCGGGGTGTGTGAGTGTGTGTGTGTCTGAACATTTGGAACCACGTACTAGCAGTGTGAATGCTTAGGGTAGTTTATAGCTTGGAGGTGCTGTAAGACTGAAGGCTGGCGTTCTACTGTAGGTCCTACGTTCTAGGTTCTAAGGTTCTGTGAACACTCTCCCTCTCTACTCTGTTTTGGGAGATAAACAGCACAGAATCGTCTTCCTTTGAGAAGCAGCAGCCTGTCTCCACCGCGGCTGCCAGCTGTGCCTCAGCGAGATAGGGAGAGATGACGCACCACAAACTGGCTCAGCTAGGGGATTTGGAAACAGATGAAGCTCTTCTCAGAAGAGCAAAGGTGTGTTTGTGTCTGACAGCAGCACCACCAAGCACCAGAGATGAGAGGGAGAGAGAGAGAGAGAGAGAGAGAGAGAGAGGGAGGGAGAGAGAGAGGGAGGGAGCAATAGGCTCTGTGCACCAGCTCCACTACTTCCTGAAAGTCACTTGGCATCTTTATTTCCTGTCCTATATGATTGGCCTAAGTGATTAATCAGGTGTGCGGCAGACCCAGCGCACACCTGATTAATCACTTAATCCAATCATATTGCACAGGAAATAAAGAAGCCAAGTGACTTTCAGGAAGTTGTGAAGCTGGTGCACAGAGCCTATACAGGACAGAGAGAGACAAGACAGAGAGAGAGAGGGAGGGAGACAAGAGAGAGAGGGAGACAAGACAGAGGGAGACAGAGAGAGAGATAAAATAGACAGAGAGAGGGAGAAAAGACAGCAAGAAAAAAAGGGTGAGAAAAGAGAGAGCGAGAGAAACAAAGACAAAAGTTGTAGAGAAGCGTGGGGCGCATCCAGCGACCCTAGCCGGCGCTCTCATTCCTCACAACAGCCCCTGACACAGATAACATGAGATACGGCCCCCGGTCCAAGGATAGAGAAAGGAAACGGGGTCAGGCACACCGAAACTCACTAGACGTCACTGAATAGAGCTCACCTTGGGAACAGTCACATGCTCCTTTGAGGGCCTTCTCGTCCTGGGTGTAATCTGTGAGAGAAAGAAATGAATACATGCAGACACGAGTTGGTATGTAATGACCAGGATTTCGTTCATCGACTTCTAGGAAATGTTTTGGTATAAAAGGTACAAAGCTCAAGACTCAGAGAAAAAAGATCGTTTTCTCGATGGAGCCTGGACTTCCAGCCGCCAAGAACCATTTGAGTTTTCCCAGAAAATGTGGGACCAATCAGGAGACTGCATTTTAACTGCTGTTCCACCTCCACTCCCTGATTTCCCTGACTACAAATACAACAGGAGACCGCTAGCAGAACGAAACAACGAGCGGTAACGTTAACGTTAGCTAGACTACAAACCCGTTTACCCAGACTAGACACTCGCGGTGCCGAATTCCGACTCTCTTTGCTCGGACGTAGAAATCGGATTGCGAGGTCGGGTCGGAAATAACCAATGGCCAAAAACAGCAGCTTTTAAAATCAAGACTGAAGACTTTTCTTTTTGCCGCTGCTTTTTATTAAATCAAATAATTCTTCATTCATACACTGCACTGTAATTTTTATTCCTCTATTTTATTTTTCCTGCATTTTGTTTTAAATGTCCTTTTTTGCATTTTGTTTTATGTGACCTTTTATGTGTTGCACTTTGTCTTGATGCTTTTAATGTCTCATGTAAAGCACTTTGAATTGCCTTGTTGCTGAAATGTGCTGTACAAATAAACTTGCCTTGCCTTGCCTAGCTATTCTGAAATGTTCAGTTTTTACATCAGTGGTGATAAGAAGTGGGTATATACTGTCTGTGGATTAAGGAGTGAAGCAAAGTGGAATGAAGAGAGTTTAATTATTCCGTAAAGCCTTCCTCAACACTAGGCCTAGGCTACTGTTTTCTAGGGTCGGCTACCATCCCAAAATGTAGGCTGGCCACAATAAATGTGATAGGGATAAATAATGTATAGGGGCCTACATGTAAACTATTATGTATTTTATCTCGTAACTTATTATCATGGATAGCGTAGGCAGGCTATAGTTGCCTATCACTAGTGCCATTCTGAGGTTCACATTGCGATGTGTTCATCTCAACCTAAAATATACAATCACCTTTTTGTAATAAATTAATTCACTCGAAGGGGAACCGGATTCTTCCGGTTAAGCGGAAGTAGCTGAATGCGTGCTAGCCATGAGGACGGCGCTTTCACCATGTTGATCTGTTTTGAAGGAATTGCGCCATCTGTGGGCGATTTTGAGAAATCCATGTATTTAATTCAGTGCTAGAATGAACGTAGTCTGTTACAGACGACCAGAAGGGGGATAAAACGCATCCCCCCCCAGCGATAAAAAAGAATGATCAGAGGGAGAGAAATCCAAAGCAGAGACATGGAGATCCCCTCCACCCCCCAGTGAATCACACCCTGCCTGTATGTGTGCCACAGCATGTATCACACCCTGCCTGTATGTGTGCCACAGCATGTATCACACCCTGCCTGTATGTGTGCCACAGCATGTATCACACCCTGCCTGTATGTGTGCCACAGCATGTATCACACCCTGCCTGTATGTGTGCCACAGCATGTATCACACCCTGCCTGTATGTGTGCCACAGCACGGGAGATGTGTGCCGAGTTGTGCGCTGATATTAGAGGCTATAACCTAAAGGCTCATAGGTTCATACCGAAACGTGCAGTGTACAGTACAGTATGTGGTTATTACAGCCATATGAACATGCAGCTATATATGTGGTTATTACAGCTATATGAACATGCAGCTATATATGTAGTTATTACAGCTCTATGAAGCTATATATGTGGTTATTACAGCTATATGAAGCTATATATGTGGTTATTACAGCTATATGAACATGCAGCTATATATGTAGTTATTACAGCTATATGAAGCTATATATGTGGTTATTACAGCCATATGAAGCTATATATGTGGTTATTACAGCTATATGAACATGCAGCTATATATGTAGTTATTACAGCTATATGAAGCTATATATGTGGTTATTACAGCCATATGAAGCTATATATGTGGTTATTACAGCCATATGAACATGCAGCTATATATGTGGTTATTACAGCTATATGAAGCTATATATGTGGTTATTACAGCTATATGAAGCTATATATGTGGTTATTACAGCTATATGAACATGCAACTATATATGTGGTTATTACAGCTATATGAACATGCAGCTATATATGTGGTTATTACAGCTATATGAAGCTATATATGTGGTTATTACAGCCATATGAAGCTATATATGTGGTTATTACAGCCACATGAAGCTATATATGTGGTTATTACAGCTATATGAAGCTATATATGTGGTTATTACAGCTATATGAAGCTATATATGTGGTTATTACAGCTATATGAAGCTATATATGTGGTTATTACAGCTATATGAAGCTATATATGTGGTTATTACAGCTATATGAAGCTATATATGTGGTTATTACAGCCATATGAAGCTATATATGTGGTTATTACAGCTATATGAAGCTATATATGTGGTTATTACAGCCATATGAAGCTATATATGTGGTTATTACAGCTATATGAAGCTATATATGTGGTTATTACAGCTATATGAAGCTATATATGTGGTTATTACAGCCATATGAAGCTATATATGTGGTTATTACAGCTATATGAAGCTATATATGTGGTTATTACAGCTATATGAACATGCAGCTATATATGTAGTTATTACAGCCATATGAAGCTATATATGTGGTTATTACAGCTATATGAAGCTATATATGTGGTTATTACAGCTATATGAAGCTATATATGTGGTTATTACAGCCATATGAAGCTATATATGTGGTTATTACAGCCACATGAAGCTATATATGTGGTTATTACAGCTATATGAAGCTATATATGTGGTTATTACAGCCATATGAAGCTATATATGTGGTTATTACAGCTATATGAAGCTATATATGTGGTTATTACAGCTATATGAAGCTATATATGTGGTTATTACAGCCATATGAAGCTATATATGTGGTTATTACAGCTATATGAAGCTATATATGTGGTTATTACAGCCATATGAAGCTATATATGTGGTTATTACAGCTATATGAAGCTATATATGTGGTTATTACAGCCACATGAAGCCTCGTGGCGTTCTATACCTGCGTTGATGATGGTGTGGGAGCTCATGTCCTGCAGCAGGTGGGGAACGGTGGAGTCACGGCCGGGTCTGCTGGGGTCGTGGCGAGGGTAGAGGGCATGGCGGCTGATCCCCAGGTGGAACCTCAGCCAGCTGGCCTCGGGGTCGAAGGTCACCTCCTGTTCTAGAATCGTGAAGTTGGTGGCCGCTGCCACCTCACTGTAGAACTTCATATGACTGAGGAGAGAGAGAGAGAGAGAGAGAGAGAGAGAGAGAGAGAGAGAGAGAGAGAGAGAGAGAGAGAGCAGGCATCAACATGAGTGTTGGTGTGTCGCCCATAGCCAGTGCATGTTGAGTAATCTTAATTTGTGAGTCAATTTGGAAAACATTCTGAGCACGAATGACCTTCAGGGCTTTGAACCAATCCCATAATAAGGGCCTGTTGCCACTAACTACAGCTGTTCATCATCAGGTTTCACAACGGAAAGGAGAGAATGAAGGATATGTATTTCATAGAATGAAGGATATGTTTTTCATAGAATGAAGGATGCGTATGCAGATTATTTTCTGTGGGAAACATTTGTAGTGGCAGCGTTCCAGACATAATTGAAATCCTACTCCCCTCTCTCCTCTCCTCTCCCCTCATCTCCCCTCCTTTCCTTTCTTCTCCACCTCTCCCCTCACCCTCACTTCCTCTCCTCTCCTGACGATAGTACACACACACACACACCTCCCCTCTCAAAACTATACTTACAGCAACGGTCAGTATTCACGCCGGAACCCAAACAAACAAGCTCACCGCAAAGACGAACTATCGTTCTACCGGACGTTCTACCGGACGTTCTACCGGACGTTCTACCGGCCGTTCTACCGGGGGGGAACCCACGGGGCCCTGACCACGGACAGACGGACGCCCGCCTCTGGACCGACGTGGGCGGCCGCAGCGGTCGGGGAAGGAAGTACGGTACACAAGCAGGTGTTCGGGGTGGGTCGGGCGGTCGATACCGAGTCGTCTCGATGTAGTGCGACCCGGCCGGTCAAGAGTGACGGACCGCTCGGCGGGGCTAGGCACGGACCGGACCGGACCGGCAGAACACAGGGCTGGTACTAGAGACTCCAGACCCAGGGGAAGAGGGAGCGGCGGGACATCTAACCCGATCCCTCTCTAGAGTGGGTGAAACCATATCCTGTGTTGACACCCTTTTCTGTTTCCTGTTGTGAAACAAGTGGCGCTACTACAGTAAGCCCTGATCTGTTACAAAGCAAGCACCACCCACACGCTGTGCATTATGGTTACTACTTACACACACCCAGCAGACAGACTGCCAGGTCCTGACAGACAGACAGTTAGTCATCAGTTTAGAAAGCAAAATATTGACTTAAAGCTGTCCCCATGCAGTAAGCATTGTGAAAGCGCACACACATGCACACACACGTCTGGTTAGGAGTGCGTCTGGGGTGTTAACTGGCTGTATCCTGACTCCGCCCTGGGGGCAGCCATTGTTCTGTGTCAGTTTAAGGCCCAGCCAAAAGAGAGAGATCTCTTCTTCATTCTTCATATTCCTGTTTTTCCACCACCGGAGTCCAAACTGTGTGTGTGTGTGTGTGTGTGTGTGTGTGTCTCTGAGGGGAATGCTCTGGATGGAGAAAGACATGGGGTTACAACCGCCAAGATAGCTAGCGACGGCTCCCCATAGATTTAGGGGGTTTTATGAGTCTGAAGCCCTTGTTTACCGTAGAGAACGCGTTCCAGACGTTGAGCTCAGGAAGGAGGTGTCTGAGCCCCAGTCCCGGCCCATTACATTTCCTGTCATGACTTCCACTTTAAAGACAGTTTACAGGCATCGTGTGAAAATTGCCTATACCCCAGAGCAAATAGTTTACATGTGCATTATGTTTGAGTGTGTGTGTGTGTGTGTGTGTGTGTGTGTGTGTGTGTGTGTGTGTGTGTGTGTGAGGGGCAGAGATTCATGACTGCGATGTCAGCGACCCCGCCTCTCCACCGCAGCTGAGCCACTGTGCGTGTCGCCCTCTCAATTTTAACCAACAAACACACATCTAGCGCCCCGCTAAGAAACCCAAAACGAACGCGCCCGACGTCCTTCGATCTCATGTTCCAGTCTAGATACGCTGCGTGGCGTCTTAAAACACATTCGACCGCGAGAAAGAAAGTAGTCAGTGTGGACGAGGGCCGAGGGGTGCTCACCGTTCCCAGCGGGAGACCTTCCTCCTGTAGTAGTCCAGAAGCTCCTCCCTCCGGAGCAGAACGTCGTGCGGCGGCGGCGCCGATCCCGGTCCCCGGGTCTCGTACAGGGGGTGGGCAAACAGCCTGCCCAGCTTGGAGCCTCCCTCGTCGGCGTTGTCCTCCTCCTCCTCCTCCTCCTCCTCCTCCGCCTCCTCCCCGTCCCGGACGGGGGCCGCGGAGGTCCCGTTGGCGAGCCAGGGGGCGGTGGCGTACCCGGGGAGGGAGAGGTTGGCGGCGGGGACGCAGAGGCAGCGGCCGGGCGGCGGCCAGTGGCGGAGCTTGGGGAGGAGGACGAAGTAGAGGTCGGCGGTGAAGATGGCGGCGAGGGCCGCGGCCAGGAGAAGCCGGTCCCTCCGCATGGTCGCCCCGGGAGAGAGAGAGAGAGAGAGAGAGAGAGAGAGAGAGGGGTTGAAAGAGAAAGAGGGAGAGACTAGACGGCGCTGAGAGTTGCGCAAGCCATCGGACGCAAGCCAGGGGTCAAGGGTCGAGACCTCACATGCTCGGCCCTCCGAGTCCCGGTCGGCTCAGCTCTCAGCCCCCCTCTCTCTCTCTCTCTCTCTCTCTGTCTCTTCTCTCTCTCCTCTCCGCTCGGCTCCTCTCTTCCGTAGCGTTCCCCTCCTTCCCCTCGCCCCGGTCGGCTCCGCTCCTCTGTCTGTCTCTCTGGCCCGGTCAGGGAGGGCTCGTCGGTCAGGCGGTGGCAGGTCCCGGTCTCCGTCCCGCCGGGGGTCCGAGAGGGGAGAACGATGGCGAGCGGCGTGTCCCGGGGTCCGACCGAAGGTCCTCGGCAGCGCGGAGAGGAGAGACCGATGTCCTCCGCTCGTCACAACACATCTGAACATGTGCTGTAGTCCAGCTGGCAGCGCTCTAGGTCTTGCTCTAACGAGAGACGAGAGAGAGTGTGTGTGTGTGTGTGTGTGAATGTTTCTAAAGTATGTGTGTGTGTTACAAACTGTCAGTGGGAGGTAGCAGGTCTAAGTCCAGTGCGTGTGTGTGTGTACAGTATGTGTGTGTGTGTGTGTGTGTGTGTGTGTGTGTGTGTGTATCCTGGCTGCCTCTTGTCCCCGAGAGCATTCGTTTTCATCTGGAGCTGGTCCTGGCGTGCTCCGTGCTCTGTTCTCTCAGAAGAGAGAGGCGGTGTGTGTGTGTGTGCGTGAGGGAGGGAGAGTTCACCAGTGTTTGGCGAACCTCTGTGAATGCGCTGCGTGAGCCTGTGTGTGCGTGTCTTTGTGTGAGAGAGAGAGAGAGAGAGAGCGTGCGCGTGTGTGTGTGTATGTGTGTGTGTGTGTGTGTGTGTGTCAGTGTGTATCAGATGGGTGTGATTGCATTGTCCCTTGTCATTCTTCTTCCCTCTCGGACGCGAAGGCAAACTCTCCTCCTCTCCTCTCTCACCCTCTCTCCTCTCCTCCATTTTCACTTTCCCGGCTCCTCTCCACGCCCCTCCCCTCATCACTCCTCCCCCTCTCTTTGCGCCCTCCTCCTCTCACCTGTTCCTCGGCTCCTCCCTTTCTCCACACTTCTTTTTCTCGGTTCATTTCATTCTCCACAGTCCTCCTCCTCTCCTCCTCCTCTCCTCCTCCTCTCCTCTCTGTCCGATCCTCCCGCTCTCTGTGTTCTGCTCCCGGCTGCTGAGCTCCAGCTGCAACTTCCTTCCCTCTGTATTTACAAACACACACACACACACACACACACACACACACACACACACACACACACACACACACACACACACACACACACCTCCTTCCCTCTCCGTTTTTCAGAGAAAGGGGGGGGGGGGGAGGGGAGTTGATGGGAGACAGAATTTTTGTTTTGTGACTCATCTGTGTTCAGTGAGTGTACACCGTCACGCACAATCAGCTTTTATTTGTGATGATGGTACATATAAACATCCATCCACATTTAGTCATTCGCTGGAGAGAGAGACGGAGAGAGAGAGAGGGAGAGAGAGAGAGAGGGAGAGAGAGAGAGAGAGAGAGAGGGAGAGAGAGAGAGAGCACCCTGATGGGAAGGGAACACGCCTGCCTGATGTGTTCTTCTACAGCCCGGAGCAGAATCACACTCTCGCTGGGCATTTCCCAGCCTGCATCTGTGTTTTTGTTATACTGTGGTATTTTGGAACATCTGCCGTGTGGTTGTGCGTCTGTGCGTGTGTGTATGTGCATGTGTGGTTGTGCGGCTCTGTGTGTGTGTGTGTGTGTGTGTATTGCGTAGCTCTGGCAGAGTGAGGCGTGAAGCACTGCGAGTCTCTCTGGAGGGGGTTTTTAACGCGCAGAAAATGCCCCCCTAAACTGCTCTGAGTGAAAAATGGACATTAACCAACCAGTCATTTAGCTACTCTGAGAAAAAGCCTCTGGGTTGGATTGGAAGAGTGAGAGAGAGTGAAAGAGAGAGAGAGAGAGAGACAGAGAGAGAGAGAGAGAGAGAGAGAGAGAGAGTGAAAGAGAGAGAGAGACAGAGAGAGAGAGAGAGAGAGAGAGTGAAAGAGAGAGAGAGAGACAGAGAGAGAGAGAGAGACAGAGAGAGAGAGAGAGAGAGACAGAGAGAGAGAGAGAGAGAGAGAGAGTGAAAGAGAGACAGAGAGAGAGAGGGGGGAGAGAGAACCCTCTTAGGCAGGACTGTGGACGACCACAGCTATGAAAACACAAGTCTATTGTTGTTCTAGCAGCCTAAATGCTATATGTGAAAAGAAGCATTTTCAGACGGATGGGGGTCATGGTTCTCCTCACAACTGGCTGCCTTTTTCCCAAACTCATCTAACTGCAGTTTGTGTGAGGCTTCTTAAAACGAGATTGCCACACAGCACAAAGCCAAAACGGCCCCAGCCCAATGTCTCTTTAAATAAACCGATGGAGAGAATATATGGGTTTTCCTGGACATAATTGTCATAACGCCACACGACCACAGAGGCCACCGTCCTTTCTTGTTTGCGTGTTGCTGTTTACGTGTCCTGTCCGGCTCCAGCTGTGTGTGTGTTGTGGTGGAAAACGCTTCAGAGGGGGAAAGTTTTACAAGCATGACAACAAAGCTGTCAGTGAAAAGTCAGAAAAAGGACGGTACGAAATTATCGTCAATCACAGAATAAGTTACAATCCTGCAACGGTGTTGCTTCTCCCCCCAAAACACCCACCCTGCCCCATTCCTCCAGGGACCTTTCTCCCTCTCTTTTTCCCAGAAAGCCATAACAAAAACCTTAAAATAACTTTGGCTTTGGCTACAAGTACACACAGCAAAATGAGAGAAATTGAGTAAGACATTGTATTGTGACACTGTTGTATTATAGTGTTGCGTTGCGGTAGTGTGCTATTGCAATGGTCTTGCGTTGTGATAAGGATGGGATTGTTTGCATTGTGACCGGTACTGTAACAGTGGTGACAGAGAGAGAGAAGGTCATGATTGATCTCAGCCGCGTGACGGCCCACACAGGGAGACGACAGGACAGCGGGAGTCAAATGTCATCATCAGATATCACATCATATCTATCCGTCTCTGCTTGTATAGTCGTTCCTTTCTCAGCCTGATAGCATATGTGCCTGTATCTCCCACAGGGCTGACATCATCAGGACCAGAACAACAGGTTGGACTACCAGAGATAGAGATGGGGGGGGGGGGGGGGGGGGAAGAGGATATACTGTAACTAGAGAGAGAGTTAGTAGAGTAATCCTGTATATATATAAAGATATAACTGGAGAGATAGTTAGTAATCCTGTATATATATAAAGATATAACTAGAGAGAGAGTTAGTAGAGTAATCCTGTATATATATAAAGATATAACTGGAGAGATAGTTAGTAATCCTGTATATATATAAAGATATAACTGGAGGGAGAGTTAGTAGAGTAATCCTGTATATATATAAAGATATACCTGGAGGGAGAGTTAGTAGAGTAATCCTGTATATATATAAAGATATAACTGGAGGGAGAGTTAGTAGAGTAATCCTGTATATATATAAAGATATAACTGGAGGGAGAGTTAGTAGAGTAATCCTGTATATATATAAAGATATAACTGGAGAGAGAGAGTTAGTAGAGTAATCCTGTATATATATAAAGATATAACTGGAGAGAGAGTTAGTAGAGTAATCCTGTATATATATAAAGATATAACTGGAGAGAGAGAGTTAGTAGAGTAATCCTGTATATGTCCACCTTAAAAAAAAAACATAAGGGGTATGTATGGTGTTTTTTTTTTCAGACCAAATTTATTTTTATCTACAATCTTCATGAACATTCACAGGTATATAGGCGAAGCAATTCTGATCAGAGATCTGCCACCCAGGGGTCTTTAGTCCATTACTAGGCCGAGCAGTGCCAAATTTAATTATTTCCACCTGAAAAAAAACATAAGGGGTATGTATGTATGGCGTTTTTTTTTTTCAGACCAAATTTATTTTTATCTACAATCTTCATGAACATTCACAGGTATATAGGCCAATCAATTCTGGTCATAGATCTGCCACCCAGGGGTCTCTAGTCCATTCCTAGGCCAAGCAGTGAACAATTTAATTATGTCCACCTGAAAAAAAACATAAGAGGTATGTATGACGTTTTTTTTTTTAACCAAATGTATTTTTATCTACAATCTTCATGAACATTCACAGGTATATAGGCCAATCAATTCTGATCAGAGATCTGCCACTCAGGGGTCTCTAGTCCCTAGATCTGCCACCCAGGGTTCTGGCGTTTTTTTTTTCAGACCAAATTTCTTTTTTTTCTACAATCTTCATGAACCTTCACAGGTATGTAGTACAAGCAATTCTGATCAGAGATCTGCCACCCAGTGGTCTCTAGTCCATTACTAGGCTGAGCAGTGCCAAATTTAATTATTTCCACCTGAAAAAAAACATAAGGGGTATGGCGTTTTTTTTTTTTAACCAAATTTATTTTTTGTCTAAAATCTTCATGAACCTTCACAGGTATGTAGTACAAGCAATTCTGATCAGAGATCTGCCACCCAGGGGTCTCTAGTCCATTCCTAGGCCAAGCAGTGAACAATTTAATTATGTCCACCTGAAAAAAAAACATAAGGGTATGTATGGCGTTTTTTTTTCAGACCAAATGTATTTTTTGTCTACAATCTTCATGAACCTTCACAGGTATGTAGTACAAGCAATTCTGATCAGAGATCTGCCACCCAGGGGTCTCTAGTCCATTACTAGGCCGAGCAGTGCCAAATTTAATTATTTCCACCTGAAAAAAAACATAAGGGGTATGTATGTATGGCGTTTTTTTTTTCAGACCAAATGTATTTTTATCTACAATCTTCATGAACATTCACAGGTATATAGGCCAATCAATTCTGATCAGAGATCTGCCACCCAGGGGTCTCTAGTCCATTACTAGGCCGAGCAGTGATCAATTTTATTATTTCCACCTGA
Organism: Borostomias antarcticus; assembly: GCF_949987555.1. Lineage (NCBI taxonomy): Eukaryota > Metazoa > Chordata > Actinopteri > Stomiiformes > Stomiidae > Borostomias > Borostomias antarcticus. The sequence continues at coordinate 19,048,867 of NC_140255.1, forward strand.
AAAAAAACATAAGGGGTATGTATGGCGTTTTTTTTTTTCAGACCAAATAAAGATATAACTAGAGAGAGAGTTAGTAGAGTAATCCTGTATATATATAAAGATATAACTGGAGGGAGAGTTAGTAGAGTAATCCTGTATATATATAAAGATATAACTGGAGAGAGAGTTAGTAGAGTAATCCTGTATATATATAAAGATATAACTGGAGGGAGAGTTAGTAGAGTAATCCTGTATATATATAAAGATATAACTGGAGGGAGAGAGTTAGTAGAGTAATCCTGTATATATATAAAGATATAACTGGAGAGAGAGAGTTAGTAGAGTAATCCTGTATATATATAAAGATATAACTGGAGGGAGAGAGTTAGTAGAGTAATCCTGTATATATATAAAGATATAACTGGAGAGAGAGTTAGTAGAGTAATCCTGTATATATATAAAGATATAACTGGAGGGAGAGTTAGTAGAGTAATCCTGTATATATATAAAGATATAACTGGAGGGAGAGTTAGTAGAGTAATCCTGTATATATATAAAGATATAACTGGAGGGAGAGTTAGTAGAGTAATCCTGTATATATATAAAGATATAACTGGAGGGAGAGTTAGTAGAGTAATCCTGTATATATATAAAGATATAACTGGAGGGAGAGTTAGTAGAGTAATCCTGTATATATATAAAGATATAACTGGAGGGAGAGTTAGTAGAGTAATCCGGTATATATATAAAGATATAACTGGAGGGAGAGTTAGTAGAGTAATCCTGTATATATATAAAGATATAACTGGAGGGAGAGTTAGTAGAGTAATCCGGTATATATATAAAGATATAGTAATCTGGTATGTGTCCTCGGAGCTCTGAGGACTTCCAACCAAAAGTTCAGTCAACGCTGTCATAGCATAGGACCAGCCGCGTGTCACTCAATGAGACGAGAACACATACATGTATGACACACTCATGAACTTTATTCACACATCATGAGAACACATATATGTATGATACACATATGACCATTACCCCAGGGAGAATAATGCCTCTCCGGGGGTAAAGACACAGTGTCTCTGTGGTAGAGAGGAGGGACCTTCCTGCAGCCTCACTACCCAGACTGGGGACTAGAGAGGAGAGGACGACCCCAAAACAGACGCCGCTAGAAACACACACAGACAATCGTGCGCACAGTCGCATGCTGTCGGGCGGTCAGGTGGTTTCCTGTTCCAGGTCTGAGCTGGTTTCCTGTTCCAGGTCTGAGCTGGTTTCCTGTTCCAGGTCAGGTGGTTTCCTGTTCCAGGTCTGAGCTGGTTTCCTGTTCCAGGTCAGGTGGTTTCCTGTTCCAGGTCTGAGCTGGTTTCCTGTTCCAGGTCAGGTGGTTTCCTGCTCCAGGTCTGAGCTGGTTTCCTGCTCCAGGTCTGAGCTGGTTTCCTGTTCCAGGTCAGGTGGTTTCCTGTTCCAGGTCAGGTGGTTTCCTGTTCCAGGTCAGGTGGTTTCCTGTTCCAGGTCAGGTGGTTTCCTGCTCCAGGTCAGGTGGTTTCCTGTTCCAGGTCAGGTGGTTTCCTGCTCCAGGTCAGGTGGTTTCCTGCTCCAGGTCTGAGCTGGTGACTGACAGTCGCAGGGAGCTAAGCCCCGTCTCACTCAGGCACCAAGGACTGCCGCCATGCACCAAGGGGCTGATGGGTAG
>NC_140255.1:19063041-19065541 GCF_949987555.1 Borostomias antarcticus
CCATATGAAGGCTAGTCCTTCGCGCGGCGGACCCGGGTTCGATGCTCGGGTCCTGTGCCGCATGTCCTCCCCTCTCTCTCTCCGACGTTTCCTGTCTCGCTCAAACTGTCCTGTCCCATTAAAGCTGAAAAGCCCTAAAAAATATCTTTGAAAAAAAAATAAAAAAAAGTTTATAATTTATTTATTTTGAATGTCATTTCAGGCAAGAAAGCAAGGATGTAGATTCTCAATATGTGGTCAGTTTATCGAAATAAGCCCTGACTCCCATGTTTGGGGAGATTGCTGGGTCTGTTTGCCTCTTTCACTTTCCCCCTCTCCTGATTGGACACTCCACACGAACTTTGCCTGGAATCTGAAAATATACATCCATCCAATTGTATGCTACTTCGAACATGGAGCTATAAAAAAGACTTCCCACGTCGGGAGCGAGTACCTCACCACCGGAACTTGCGTCATCCACTTTCCGATTTCGCGCCCCCATTGGTTTTGAATGGGCTCGAGATTTTCATTGCGCATCAATTGTGCTAGTGGACATGCAGCCTTCGCTAAGAGGCTCTGGGACACAACTCTCCAGCTAAAGGGAGAGTTAACGATGTCCGTTCAGAAGGTACAGGATGGCTCTGGGAAACGTGGCCCAGATCAATAAACCCAGTGTTTTGTCCCTAACCTCTAACTGGTTCCCGGTGACGAGACCTAACGCTGTACCTTGATCGTGCCGTTGGCCGCCGCGGTGACCAGTCGTCTGTGGGAGGAGTCTAGCGCCATGCAGGTGACGCTCTCCTCTCCGTGAGCGTTGGCGATCGTCCGGAGCCACGCCCCCGTCGCCGCGTCCCACACCGTCACGGACGAGTCGGCGGCCCCGGTTACGACCTGTCTTAGGGTGGGGTTGTAGAGGGAGCAGGAGAGGCGGGCGCCGTGCCGTACTCTCCCCCCACCTCCCTCTCTCCTCCTCCCCCCTCCTCCCTGTTCCCTCACCCCCCCTCCTCCCTCTCTCCTCCTCCCCCCTCCTCCCTGTTCCCTCACCCCCCCTCCTCCCTCTCCTCTGCCCCTCTCACCCAGCCTCAGCAGCGCCAGGTAGTCCTTGCATCCAACTAGCAAATGAGGCGGAGTCTGAGCAGGAAGGGGCGGGGCCAGCAACAGGAAGGGGACGTTGCCGTGCTCGGGGGTGCGGCCTGGCTGCAGGCAGGGGAACTGCAGGTGGACGGTCCGGAGACAGAGATGGGAAGAGATGTCCCACACTCTCAGTTCCTTGAGAGAGAGAGAGAGAGAGAGAGAGAGAGGAGAGAGAGAGAGGTAGAGAGAGGGGAGAGAGGTAGAGAGAGGGGAGAGAGAGAGGTAGAGAGAGAAAGAGAAAGGCAGAGAGAGAGAAAGAGAGAGGTAGAGAGAGAGACAGAGAGGTAGAGAGAGAGGTAGAGAGAGAGACAGAGAGAGGTAGAGAAAGGAAGAGAAGGAGGGAGAGATAGGTAGAGAGAGGGAGAGAGAGAGGGAAAAAGAGAGGGAGGGAAAGAAGGAGAGGGAGAGAAAGAAAGAAAGAAACAGAAAAAGAGAGGTAGAGAGAGAGACAGAGGTAGAGAGAGAGGGAGAGAAGGAGGGAGAGAGAGAGGGAGAAAGAGAGGGAGGGAGAGAGAGAGAGAGAAAGAAAAAAAGAAAAGAAAGAAAGAAAGAGAGACACTATTTCAGTGAAGAAGAAGGTGTGTGTCCCCTGCCCTTGGGGTATGACGTAAGAATGAGTCATACTTCTCATGTCTGAACAGTCTCTCGCACTCACGTCTGAGGTGTCATTTCTGTGAAGAGATTACGTTCACAGCAATTCCCCTTGAGCGATTATCTTTGACCTTTGACCTTCCCACAGCGCGACCACATCTTAAGGCTTACTGCGTCTTTGGAGTAGCTGAGGAGCTGTCCGAGCGGCCGGTAGATGACCAGGTCCAGCACGGTGGTGGCGTGACCGCGCAGCGTGGCCACGGGCCTGGACGTCACGAAGCGATCCCACACCCTCACCACCGGGTCCAGTCCCCCGGTCACCAGCACACCCTGAGACCGGCTGTAATCCAGACACCTCACACCCTACGAGAACGACGGGGACACAGAGAGATGGAGGGAGAGAGAGAGAGATAGAGGGAGGGAGAGAGATGGAGGGAGAGAGAGAGAGAGAGAGAGAGGGAGGGAGAGAGAGAGAGAGATGGAGGGAGAGAGAGAGAGAGAGAGGGAGGGAGAGAGAGAGAGAGGGAGGGAGAGAGGGAGAGGGAGGGAGAGAGAGGGAAAGAGAGGGAGGGAGAGAGATGGATGGAGAGAGAGAGAGAGATGTAGGGAGAGAGAGAGAGAGGGAGAGAGAGAGATGGAGGGAGAGAGATGGAGGGAGAGAGGGAGAGAGGGAGTGAGAGAAAGAGAGAGAGATGGAGGGAGAGAGAGAGGGAGCAGGGAGAGAGAGAGAGAGGGGGAGGGAGGGAGAGAGGGAGAGAGAAAGAGAGAGAGGGAGAGAGAGAAAGAGAGAGATGGA
>NC_140255.1:19075541-19113041 GCF_949987555.1 Borostomias antarcticus
GTGGAGGGAAGAGGAGCTGTCTTCTGATCTATTCATCACTTTGAATGTCCCATGAGTTCTTGGCCTCTCCACTGGTTGTTGGCATGTAGTTGTAATACAATAGCCTAATTCAATCAAATCAAATCCCCCATGGACCCCCCAGGCTTGGCCCCCCCAACTCTTCCACTGCTGTTTCATTGTTGATTTAATGATTCAGATTAATCTGTTGATCTTAAGGTGCTGGTGTTTGCAGAAACACACATCCATAAATAATAATGTATTGTCCACACACTAAACAGTTTTCAGAGAGCAATTATAATGAACAAGTTATCATGGAGTAAACACATCTGCTTCTTCAGGTTTGATCTCGATGCAGCAATAGAAAACAGCTGTGTTGGTAATCAATCATGGTCATGTGATTATCAATCGATGTTTGACTATTTGTATCAAAGTCGGCTTACAAAACAATATCAAAGTCATACACAGCATACAGTAATTATCAAGAACGGAGATTGTGAGCTAGGCTCTCTCATCCAACATCAGTGTCTGACCTCACAAATGCCCCTCTGGATGAATAGGCAAATATTCCCACAGGTGTCACAATACGTTTTCTTCAGACTGACTTTTACTTTAGATTTTTATTTATTTATTAGCAAGGTAGCATCATGGAGCAAACATGTTTCACATCTGCTTCTTCAGGTTTGATCTCAATGCAGCAAAACCTGGGTTTTAAGTGTACAGTAGTCATGGCCATGTGATTATCAATCGATCATTTGACCATTTGTATTAAAGTGTTTACAACACTATCAACATTATAGACGGCATATAGTATTCAGTACAGCATCAGCTTTTTAGGCTTTTTACATGATGGCCTACTACAGCAAAGACTACAGACCATGATCACAACCAGAAGTGACAGTGATTAGTTGTATTACATTGTTGTTTTCATGTTATAGTCTAAACAATTGTGTGATGTCATGGATTGGCCACAGCCATAATATAATTTATAGATTAACTCTGCAGCCTTCCCCACCCCTTGATCAAACCATGTGGATCAGAATCTAGCAGCCTTCCCCACCCCTTGATCAAACCATGTGGATCAGAATCTAGCAGTATGGTATTCCCCATCTCTCATCACTCATGAAAAAGAAAATCGTTTTCTAGAGCAACTGTAGAAAAATAAAGAAAAAAGTATGTAAAAATATTGACATTTAAAATACATGTATTTCATGAGATCACATTAGTCATTTAGCTGATGTTTTTATCCAAAGCGACTTACAATAATGTATTTAACATAGGAAAAGCCATAATGTATTTAATATAGGAAAAGCCAATGTACTACTACTTGCCAGAACTCACAAGTGCATTTCCTTTCTAAAACAAGTGACCAAGAGCATAATCTAGTGCTGAGGGCAAAGTGTAAGAATAGCAAGCTAAAAATACAATAGGTGCTTAAGAGGGAGGATCATGGTAGTACTTCTGGAAGAGGTGAATTTTGAGCCTGCGGTGATAAAATCAAGAAATACAAGTAAGTACTGTAGTTAATATGCATTTCCTGAGGCTTTAGAGAGAGGAGTCTTGTCATAATCCACTCTTTATGGAAAAGTACTTGTTCTTTATAGAAAAATATAATAAACCATCTCCTTGAAACTCCCCCTTCCTTTTAGTTTCCTGTGGAACATTTCCACAGACAGGGCTGAGAGACAGGAACATTACACAGAGTCAATCATCCTGGTTGTCACTACTATTCTCAGCCTGTTTTATTGAAGCCAAGTGTTGAATGTAAGCAGGGGTCCAGTTCATACAGAAGGTCCATCATCAAAGAACATGCGTGAGCACCTTTTCCCCGGACGATGTCGATGACGGCCCGTGCTCTCTCTGCTCTCACCTTCTCCACCTTCACTGAGTCTCTCTCTTCCTCATTGATCACCCCCTCCTCCAGAAGTCCGTCCAGCAGACCATCCATACCAGGCATGGTCACTCGATTCACAAGTTCCCTCCGTGCAGAACGTAGTTGCTCCTCTGCAGAGCCACTCTGAACGTGCTCAGTCTGCCTGCCAGCCTTCAACGAGGCACCTGGTGCTGTAGAGGAAACCAAGACGTGTTCAGCAGTGTTCAGTCCAGCCATGTTTGCTGTGTCAGACCAGCGTTGATGAGAGAGACCGCTGATCACTGCTCTGCTCTCATCAGCTAAACCACATTACACATGAGTCTAGAGTCTCTCCAGCTAAACCACATTACAGATGAGTAGAGTGGGGAGTGAGTCAGGTGCCTTTTATCAACACCTGGAAAGTTTCCACTGCAAGTTTTCATCTTCACTCTCCAACAAGGGACAGATTCTGGCAATGGATTGGTGAACCTTACTGCCAATCAATGACACCAGTGAAGCAGAAAGCGTGAACATGAAAATGGTGAGGATGTACTTTACCTGGCAGTAGGATATGTGAGGATGTACTGTACCTGGTAGTGGGATATGTGAGGATGTACTGTACCTGGTAGTGGGATATGTGAGGATGTACTGTACCTGGTAGTGGGATATGTGAGGATGTACTGTACCTGGTAGTGGGATATCTGCTGCCCACACCTGTTCTCCTCCATCTTTCTCCAGAAGCCTCAGCTTCACTTCCTGTGAGTCAGAACTCAGTAACACCTGGAAGGTGGGGTGGTAGTTTGGACCGTAGCTCCAGTATATCTCAGTATGCTGAAACACCAAGTAAGCGCTGTTAACAGCTGAATCAATCAGAAATCTGACTGGTTTGGACAAGTCTAGGCCAGTGAAAAATGTGACTGTTATATGGGCTAACTATTCCTTTAAGACAATAAAAAATGTTTTCAATCATAAATGACTAGAGTGTTTTGAATTCCCCTTGGGGTCTTGGTTCTAAATTGTGTTACTGTCAATCAACAGTTCACAAGCTGACTCATTAGCTAGGTGTGATTGATGGGTGTAATTACTGAATGTGGCACATGGCTAGAGATGCGCATCGAAAACCGGTTCTTGTTGAGAACCGGTTCCCAGTGGATCGATTCTTTGGAATCGTTGGCCAAAATCCTTAACGATTCCGCTATTGATTCCTGTCGTTGCTGCGCATGCACGATGCCTTGTTTTGTTTTATTAGACCGCGATAGAAGAAGCCAGCAACGTCGTCTAGGCATAAACGTTTGAAAGTGTGGTTACATTTCACGCGACAAGATGACAACACGGCCACTTGCAATGCTTGCAAAAAACGTATATCATCAAAGGGGGAAAATAGTACAAATATGCAAAAACATTTGGCCACACAGCATGCGATAACTTTGCAGGAATGTCATGTTTTTGATGCGCTCCGGAGTGACCACAGCAGCACAGCTAACGTGTAGTCGAAGGTAAACTCCTCCAGAGTCCCTGTCTATTGTGTTAGTGCCATTTGTTTAATTGTGTAAACCAGCTTTCACTATATGAATAATCTCCATTTAATTTAGATGATGCCGTTCAGTCAGGCTAGTCGGTCTGGGTCAGAGGCTACTTCTTGTAGAAGTAGTAGAATTGTTAATTCTCCATACAGTTTGATGGTTGCAGACCTACTCAGTTCCATTTGGACTTCACTTGATTGTATTTGTTGCCAGTTGCGGCTGCTCATTTTTGTCAGCTCAGCTCATATACCCTTTTTAAATGGAAGGAGCGTTGTAATTTCTACTAGTAACATGTTAGACTGCTATTGGATTTAAAATTCAACATAATTATTCATGTTTTATTTATCTTTTTCTATAGAAAAAACAGATCGTCAGTTTTATTTTTAGTTCAAGGTGAATACACCTAAAAAAAACAGCACTGTAGCCTAATTGGCATGTTCAAAGTATATATAAAAGAAAATTAATGTTAATAAACCTGTTTGTACTCTTTTTCCCCAATGTGAAACGATAAGAGAATCGCCAAGGAATCGGATCGATAAGCAGAATCGAAAATGGAATCGGAATCGCTAAAATCTTATCAATATCCATCCCTTCACATGGCATCATGTTAGTTTGAAGAAACACCAGCTGCATAAGATGGTGCAGCTTGGACACATCATCAGTGATGAACCCAGGGTCATCGGTTGTTTCGGGTCTTTGATCATCAGACACCCTCATCTGGGCGACCCAGCTGCGCTACACCATCGATCCCCCCTCTTGATCCACAACCACCTGGAAGCTCTCTCTCTGCAGCTTCACTGATGTTGTTGGTGGATTTTCTCTCTTGCAATCCTCCGACGCCAAGAAGCCTGAGTGCTCGATGTAGAGGCTTCCTTGGGAATCCCCTACCCGTTCCCTCTGCAGGTCTTGACAAGTTCCAAGTACAAGTGGGACTGCGAGTTCCAACAGCACCACTTGCTTGGAGGAGTCAGATGTTAAGATTTGGTCTGGCCTGAGTCTAGTTGTAGCAATGTGCTCCGGAAACTTCAGCTGCCTACCCAGGTCCACCAGCAGCTGCCAGTCACAGGCTGAGGCTAGCAAGCCGGCTTCTCTCCTGCCCTGACAAAGGCCAAGTTATGCCTTGCTGAGAGCTGATGTTTGCTCTGCTGGATTCCAGTGCAGATGGTATCGGCTACTGCCTTTAACACCTGGTCATGGCGCCATGTGTATGTTCCCCCTCCCAGTGCTTTGGGGCAGCAGCTCAGGATGTGCGCTAGAGAATCTCTTGCCAGACAGAGTGGGCATGCTGGGGTTTCTGCAAGATCCCAACTGTGCAGGTTGGATGGGCTCGGGAGAACACAATTCACAGACTGGATAAGAAGTTTGAGTCTTGCTGGTTCCGATTTCCAAATGTCAGTCCAGGTCATTTTCTGAGCAGATGCATGGTCCCAGTTCATCTAAGCTCCTTGCTGACACATGGCCACCGTCCTGCTGCGGTGCTCCTCCACCTCTGCCCGGATCTCTTCCTGGATCAGCTGCCGTCTATCTCTCCCCTGAGCTTTGTCGTAGCAAGGTCTTGTATACTACCAAGCCCAGCTCGTCTGACTGCCACAGAGCCCACCAAGACACCATGGCTCAGCCTCACTTCTGCTTGTTCCACTGCCTCACAAGCCCGCCACTTCCACCCAGTCTTCACGGTGAGGCCCGCAGACACACTGGTGTCTGCGGAGTCTCTGTAGAGTAGTACCTCCCTGGCTCTGGTGACCTTAAGCTCCTCTGCCAGGCCGGTAAAGGGGAGCTGGAGCTTGTTGTTGTGCCCATTAAGGGCAATAGTGCGGAGCTTCTTTCGCAGGCCAAGCCACCTGCGCAGGAACTGGCTGATGTTTCGCTTGAAGCACTCCACTGTGGTTATCGGGACTTCTTATATTAGCAGTGGTCAAGGAAGTCTTGGCAGGATCCCATGCTAGATGATAGATCTATGCATTGAACTTCCCTGGGAGCGTTTACTTGTCCATTGCCGATAGCCAGGTTCTTAGATCTTTGCGAGTTGACTGGACCGCCGCTGTGTCTGTCAGGGTTCCATCGAAGATCTTCCCCAGACTTTTCACCGGCTTCTCAGACACTGACAAGATTAGTGCTCCATCCACAGAGAAGCGGTGCTTGTCCTCCACCTTCCCTTTCCTCAGGACCAGGGATCTGGATTTGGCCAGCTTGAAGGTCATTCTCGTCCAGGTGATGAGCCTCACCAGTCCACAGAGAAGCCAAAGGCATCCTGTCACTGATGTAGATGTGACCTTTAGATCATCCATGAAAGCTCGAATCGGGGGTTGGCAAATGCCAGATCGAGACAGGGGGCCTTGACATTCCACCTCTGCCTCCTTGACGAGCATACTACCGTAGTAGTCCCGAATAAGCTCTTGGATCTTCTCTGGTACATGGTATGCCGCCAAGGTTGTTGTGACCAGCTTGTGTGGAATAGATCCATAAGCATTGGCGAGGTCAAGCCACAGGACTGACATGTCTCCTCAGTTCTCCTTTGCCTCACAGATCAACTGGGTGACCACTCCTGTGTGCTCTATGCAGCCTGGCATGCCTGGAACACCACCCTTTGGCACTGCAGTGTCGATGTAGGAATTCCTCAAGAGGTACTCTGTGAGCAGGTTGGCAAGGACCTTGAAAAAGACTTTGCCTTCCACACTGAGCAGGGAAATGGTGCGGAACTGCGTGATGTCACTTGCGTTCTCCTCTTTCGGTATCCAAACACCTTCAGCATGGCGCCACTGCTTGGCTACCTTCCCCCTCCACCATACTACCCTGATGAGTCTCCATAGCCTCTGCAAAAGGCTTGGGCAGTGTTTGTAAACTTTGTATGGCACTCCACTTGGCCCTAGAGCTGCACTGGTCCGTGATGCTCTGACTATATCCCTGACTTTGGCCAGAGTGGTCTCTTTGGTGTTAAATTGGGTGGAGGGTTCCGGTAGTGGAATAAGCCCTCTGCAGGGAGGCCGCTCTGTGAGCGCTGGCTTCTCCTCCTCACTCACCTTCTGGTATTGCTGCTTAAGAGACCTCAGCTGTTTCCTGAGCTCGGTGATCTTGATCTCACGCCGGTTTGGCCTCACAGTCGTGCTGGCATTCGGTTGTCATGACAAATCTCTCCACACCGATGCTGATCAGGGTAAACATCAGCTGAAGTTGCTGATCCACTTCCCCCCTTGATGATGCTTCAAGAGCTGCATCAACATCCTCATTAAACTGGCGCCACTCAGCCCTCTTGTGTGCGGCAGGTCATAAGACCGGGCGATGTTCGGATGGTTTGCTCATGTGGCATACGGGGCATGGAGGTTCTGAACACTGTGGGGTGACTCCGGTCTTGCTCCTCCTCTGTCTCACCAGGGAGACATCATTTCTACGTGACATCATTATTATGTGGGTTATGTTAGAATCTACCTCTGATTATTTATAATCTACTGGCAACATAATTATTATGTGGGTTGTGTTAAGAGTACCTCTGGTTATATATAATCTACTACTGACAACATCATTATTATGTGGGTTGTGTTAAGAGTACCTCTGGTTATATATAATCTACTACTGACATCATTATTATGTGGGTTGTGTGAGAGTCTACCTCTGGTTGTATCTTTTCTCCCTTTTTTGGTTGTATATCATCTCTCTCCACCCCATCAAAGCAGAGACTGTACGTTTCCAAACGAGTGAGAGTGCAATAAGGACTGACAGACATATAACTGCTTGTTCTATGCTGCTCCTTCACCTGAAACAAGACCAGACATGATTATCAAGGACGGGAAACAGACTAATATTAAAGCTGCAAACATTGATTTTATTTATATTGTCAAAACGAATTAAAACCACCTGATATCAGATTGTTTCACTGAGCCATAGCATCCTAATAGCATTTTACTTCAATGACTCATCCCTACCGGTCACCTGTCAGTTGTTATTCCAGCATTTCTGCCTGTGTTGTCAGTAGCTGGCCCGTGCCTTTGCTCGTCACGAATGAGGGGCATTTTAAACCCAAGTGAAATTGAACTGAAATTTAAGATTCCAGTTCTCCAAAATGGATATATTTAATGTTTTTATTGTTTCTTCAATGTCCTCTTGTGCAAATGGCACGTACAAAACTCAAAAAATTGCTATGATATACATTTAAGAACAAATGTATTCTCATTTACTGTACAATGGCAGCCTTATATGGCTCTAGCCATTCATTTAAGCCTTTCGTTTGTAAACAAGTCTGTTGCAGCCATATCGGGGAATTTATTGGTAAAATAAAATTGATTGCACTTTTAACTAGCTGCCAAAACTAAACATGAACTTCAAGTATATAGCAGCTTAATCCGAATACTGTTTACGATGTACTGTAGGAATAGAGAGAAACAACTATACCATATTAATTGTATTGCATTAAGTAGACAGTACACTGCCAAAGAACATCAGCATATGACTGGTTGGCAATGTCACTGTTTGGAACATCGATTTAAAAGATTTTGATTTAAGTATAAACCGGCAGGGAGTATGGAGTAACATTCCATTAACCTCTCGCAATCATAATCACCAATTAATTCACTATGAACAAAGTATAAAATTACAAAGATATTTTTTATCTCATAGGGAATGTTGCCAAATTCTGATTACCCAGAGTCCCCTACTGTATAGTCCCTATGCCCTCAGAAAGCCATGGGAACATATGCATGTGATGTGGGAGTGCCCAGGGTCCATTTCTTTTGGGTCAGTGTTTCCAATGTACGATTTTAGAGGAGAAAAATGTATTTACATTAGTGAGAACCCAGGGGTTAAGTACTAGGGTTTTGAATGCGTTTTTTGTTCTTTTGTTTTTGTTTTGGCAGCTGTGTGATCACAGGATTATAAAGTAAGGGTATCCCAAACAGGTACTATTATACGTTGTTGAGAGTATGTGTTTAATTGAGAGGCTATGTATATATACCTAGTGTATATGCATTTAGATTATATTGTCCAGTAGAACCTCAAAAATCCGAACCTCAGAGATCTGAACAACTCGGTCAACCGAACAGGGACAAAACAGGAAATGAGCACCAAACTACGCGCATCAAATCCTGACAGAAAAAGTAACAGTAAAATGATAGGCTGTTTATCCTATAGGCTATAGTTTATCCTATAGGCTGTATTATCGGACATTTGTTTGTGATTTAAATAGGTTATGCCTTTTCTGAAGGCGACTAGGAGAGGGGCTAATAGCCTACTATAGGAGTTAATTTGCTTCAAAATAATGGAAAAGGGCTTGTAGCCTATGGTTATCTGAGTGCACGCAAGTGCCTTTTCGATTCAAATAGAGGGTTGTTTTTAACATGAGTGTCTACACATTACATATTATATTTTCAAAATTTTGTGTATTTTGGGAAAACCTTCAGTTACGAACATTTCAGAGATCCGAACGACCTTCATTCCCGGTGGGTTCGGATCTTCGAGGTTTTACTGTATAGGTATACTATGTATGTATTGATTGTGCCTGCTCAAAATTAGTCTATATGCCGTGTTTGCTACCACCTGAAAAAAATCAGTAAAAAACTGGTCACAAAATATCATATTTTATGTTGATAAACAACACGACTGAAGTTTAACACAAACTACACATTTTCGTCCAGATTTATTTGTTCAATAGTCTTTCACACATTTTGACATGATCAAGCTCTCTGGGGTAAAAACAACATCGAACAACATGAGATTCATGTTTTGGACGTGGTGCAAAGACTTGGGGACTGTACCTTTTCAATCAGGACATTTGCTGGCACTACAACCAGGTTGAGAATTGGAATAGGACGTAGGGAGCTTCTGGATTCGAGGAAGGGCAACACCTGCCCCCTGATGGTGTTGAAGGGGATGTACCGTCTCACAAGGCCCCAGAGAGACAGGTCTGTCACCTTCACCACCACATGTGTGTCAGTTACCCTCAGGGGTGGTAAAAGCTCCACACTGTCACCACTGACATGGGCCACAGACAGGGACCCACGACCCTCTCCTGGAAGATAGCAACGTTTCATTGTGTTGTATAGCTGAGTCCTTGGGGTATAGCGTAGTATTATTGAGTTGTGAAACTTACCAGTGAGAATCTCACAGTGGGGGAGGTGCAGCTGACAGACTGACCCCTGAGGACAGTCGATGCTGAACAGGGGTCCTGCAGGGGTCTTGCCTGTAGATGTCAGGAGATCGTCGTCCCATTGGTCAGTGCTGTACAGCACCTCCCCCTCTCCCTCCATCTGAAAGCCCAGACCTGTCAGACTGCACTGGAACAGACCAGCATGGGGACACTGGAGCCTGGGGGACACAGGACAAAAGTGATCATTACTATCACAATACAAATAGAGGGAGGTGAAGATTAAGAATAACTCTGATACCACAGAAAAGAGCTGTCACCTGTATGAGCAGAGTTCAGGAACCACAATAGTTGGGGTCTGGAAAGAGGAGACAAAAATCACCAACAACAATACACTGGACCCCACAATCTCCAATTAGTGTCATTTGTATGAATCCTGGTGTTCTGTATTTCAGTCCCAATGGGAAAAATCATCATCTTTCATAGAGCCAATATTTCCCCTTAACTTCAAATTGATTAATTAATTAACTTCAAAAAGATCTACAGGATTGATTGATGATGTTCTTTGATGTAGCGCTAGCCAAGCATCTGGAATAAGAAATGAAAACATTCTACATGAGCATATAATCTGGTAATCTACATACTGGTCCCTGTGGAGTGGATGTCCAGCTGTGAGCAGGTTTAGGGTTTAATCTGATGTGTGGGGATCTCTTTGTCTCTTTGAATCTCTTTGTCTCTTTCTCTGATCTGTGGTCAGGTGCTGGTCTGGGTCTCAGGGAGACGTAGCCAGAGCTTCCCTGAGACAGGACATCAGATCTGCCACCTCCCCACCCTGTAGAGAAACACAACCAGGTCAGACCCACTACTGGGCTGTGGTTAGCCTCCTGCACAGGGACAACATCTATGGGCCACAAAACTGACAGTCTTCATGAATAAATACATTTAAAGAATCATTGAGATAGATACAGTACAGTACAGTCCATTCATATCTAGATAGCGAGACAGATGAAACCACAGTGAGATCCTCAGGATCCCCAGACACACTCTGACGTCTTACTCTCAGGTCTCAGTGATCCAGACACAGATCCAGCCTCAGATGTCTGCTCAGAACCACAGCCCGTCTCAGCTCTGCTTTCTCCACTCACTGCACAACACAACAACACAAATGATGAGCGATTCACAGGTTGTGATGTATTGGAAGGTCTAGAATTGAGCAATGACCACGAGAGGCAGTGGGTTCCAGGGGATTTGACCACAGCTGCGGGGCGTTGTTAGGCCCGACGCGATAGCTGTGGTAAAATCCCGTGTAACCCACTGCCTCGAGTGGTCAATTGCTTTTCTACAACGGTTACTACATATATATATATTCACAAAAAACACTCAGTGGTAGTAGTAACATTCAATCATTTATTTACTGATCATTCTTATCATTTTAGTATTTACAAAATCTTCCGCGATAGGCTATAGTTCTGAATTAAATGGTTGCCAGACAACATAGGCTATCTCGCCTATTTGGGTTGGCCTTGTTCACATAAGACATAATTCGGGTTGTTCACGTTTATTTGAATATTTCCAGCTATGGTGCAGTTATTAAAACAGTTCTCCAGAGCACTCGTTTTTGCTGGTAGGGGTGTGGAAGTGTTGGAGTCGGACTGATGAGTGCGTTTTTGTAATAGGATACGAAAAAGGCGAGGTTGCTGCGAGTGGTTGCTACGCAAAGCATAGCCTACCGCTTGATTTTATCAATGGCCTCGTCAATGAGATTGACGGCGCATTAATACTAATTTGTATGCGGATTGGCTGCTAGCCAATCAGAATCAAGTATCCAAACTTTCCATTGTAGAAACAAAAATGAAATATTGTAATGATGTGTGTTTAACTGTTTTATTGTAGATATCTACCTGATCTACTCTTAGTAAACTGTCAGACCATACTCACTGCCTGGAGGCAAATCCATGCTTCTGAGTGCTTGTTTCTGAAATTTGTCGATACCAATCCAGTTCATTTCTCTCCCGCCATCGATCTCAGGGTAAAACACATCTCCACTGTTTGCTGCCACCATCTCATCCATCTTGTCCAACAGCTCAGTGACCTGAGTGCCATCACCTCTGTTCTTATTGTTGAGGACATGATACCTGTTCCCACATTTCTCAACAAGCCACTGGAGGGTCTTCCCTTCTGTCTCAATGTGCTGCTCAATGGTTGTGTCTCCCAGATAGTCCCCCCCGGTGAACAGCACTATAGTGTGACTCCAGACTCTGTCACTGAGAAGCTGCAGGTGTCCCTCTACAGAACTGACTCCTTCCTCTGTGAATGAGTAACCCAGCTGTATGACCAGGAGGAGAGTGTGGGGTCCTGGGGGACACAGAGACACACTGCGTACTATCTCCTGTTTAACCAGCTCAGTAGTCTCCTCTACAGGGAGATTCATCCACCATCCTGGAGTGTCGACCACAGTGACCTGCCTCCCTGCTACTTCTCCCTGTCTCTTCACACACTGAGCAGCTGTCCTCAGGTCAAACTCCTCTCTGCCCAGGATGGTGTTTCCTGATGAACTCTTCCCTGCTCCTCCCGCTCCCAGCATCACAACCCTCAGCTCTGAGAGATGGTCACCTGTGAGTGAAAGAAAGAGAGACTTGTAACTATACGCACATCGCCGGCAGGTGCTGGGTCAAATGTGGATCATACTGTGATATCGATATAGTGTGATATCGGTGTGCAGGCTCCACTCTCTCTACGAAAGAAATAGAGAGTCATGTATCAAACTATATTTTTGTTACCCATAACATATAACATTACATTAGTCGTTTAGCAGACGCTTTCATCCAAACCGACTAACGATAATTGCATTTAACGTAGGAAAAGCCAATGTACTACTACTTGCCAGAACTCACAAGTGCATCTCCTTTCTAAAAGAAGTGACTAAGAGCATAAGAGCATAATCTAGTGCTCCCCCACATTGTCAAAATTTATATTTTTCATGAATAGCTTGGAGTTTGGGTGAGCGGATGTGACTACTGTTACAGCACCACCGGCAAACACCCACTCCTACATCAACACCTATCTATTCTGTCCCTCTGCACATCAAGCTATCTCAAGGTTAAGAGACAAGATTCCATCATCGTCCATACACATGATAACTACTTAAAAGCTCCTTCTTCTATTAACAATTTCCACTCTTGACAGTAGTTTCACATCAACTTCAACTTTCATATCAACATCGACTCCTGATCACATGACATGATATAATGTACAGTATGTGTATACTGTAGCAAAGCAGTGTCCAAGACCATTTGCACTTGAGGGACCATAAACATTGTCTAATCTTATCTTTCACTGCAAAACATTTTGAAACTTCTATCCAGAGCAGAATGAACTCACCTATGAAGTTTCTGTGGATCTCCCTCTGCTTCATCACCTTGAGCTTCCTCTGTTTCACCCCCTCTTCTTTTGTTCTTCTCCATCGTTCTATCTTCTCCAGTTTCTCTCTGTCCATCTCATAGTGGCCTCCTCTGTTTCCTGCCACCATCTCCTCCATCTTGTCCAACAGCTCAGTGACCTGAGTGCCATCTCCCCTGTTCTTATTGTTGAGGACATGATACCTGTTCCCACATTTCTCAACAAGCCACTGGAGGGTCTTCCCTTCTGTCTCAATGTGCTGCTCAATGGTTGTGTCTCCCAGACGGTCCCCCCAGGTGAACAGCACTATAGTGTGACTCCAGACTCTGTCACTGAGAAGCTGCAGGTGTTCCTCTACTGATCTTCTCTCTTCCTCTGTGAATGAGTAACCCAGCTGTATGACCAGGAGGAGAGTGTGGGGTCCTGGGGGACACAGAGACACACTGCGTACTATCTCCTGTTTAACCAGCTCAGTAGTCTCCTCTAGAGGGAGATTCCACCACCATCCTGGAGTGTCGACCACAGTGACCTGCCTCCCTGCTACTTCTCCCTGTCTCTTCACACACTGAGCAGCTGTCCTCAGGTCAAACTCCTCTCTGCCCAGGATGGTGTTTCCTGATGAACTCTTCCCTGCTCCTTTCCCTCCCAGAATCACAACCCTCAGCTCTGAGAGATGGAGGGAGTCACCTGTCAGAGAGAGAGACAAATATAGTGGGAGAGAGAGAGACGGAGAGAGAAAGAAAGAAAAAAGAGAAAAGAAACAAGAATGAAATAGAGAGGAGAAGAAGAAAGAGAACACTATTACTCTGATGTGGACAATGTCCAGTTTTAAGGGGATGTCGACTGAAATATCCATAACAAGTTTTGATGTTAGTTGTGGAAAGAAATGACATCTGTCCGTATGAATGTATTCCTTCTTGGGAATCGACAGTTTTCTGGACTATACACATTCAACATTGTTATATAATATTAGCACTGAAGTTCCATTGTATTATAGCCTGTCTCAGAAAAGCCAGTATACTGCATTTGACACTGTTGAATAACACCAAGATTCTGGATAGATATTGAAATACTGTAAACTCACCCATTCGTGATCTGAGAGTCTCTCTCTGTTCCTGCACCTTCATCAGCCTCTGTTGTGCTCTCTCTTCCTCTGCCCTCCTTTTCTCCTCTATCTTCTCCAGTTTCTCTCTGTCCATCTCATAGTGGCCTCCTCTGTTTCCTGCCACCATCTCCTCCATCTTGTCCAACAGCTCAGTGACCTGAGTGCCATCATCTCTGTTCTTATTGTTGAGGACATGATACCTGTTCCCACATTTCTCAACAAGCCACTGGAGGGTCTTCGCTTCTGTCTCAATGTGCTGCTCAATGGTTGTGTCTCCCAGACGGTCCCCACGGGTGAACAGCACTATAGTGTGACTCCAGACTCTGTCACTGAGAAGCTGCAGGTGTTCCTCTACTGATCTTCTCTCTTCCTCTGTGAATGAGGAATCCAAGTCTATGACCAGGAGGAGAGTGTGGGGTCCTGGGGGACACAGAGACACACTGCGTACTATCTCCTGTTTAACCAGCTCAGTAGTCTCCTCTACAGGGAGATTCTTCCACCATCCTGGAGTGTCGACCACAGTGACCTGCCTCCCTGCTACTTCTCCCTGTCTCTTCACACACTGAGCAGCTCTCCTCAGGTCAAACTCCTCTCTGCCCAGGATGGTGTTTCCTGATGAACTCTTCCCTGCTCCTCTCCCCCCCAGCATCACAACCCTCAGCTCTGAGAGATGGAGGGAGTCACCTGTCAGAGAGAGAGACAAATATAGTGGGGGAGAGAGAGACGGAGAGAAAGAAAGAAAAAAGAGAAAAGAAACAAGAATGAAATAGAGAGAGGAGAAGAAGAAAGAGAACACTATTACTCTGATGTGGACAATGTCCAGCTTTAAGGGGATGTCGACTGAAATATCCATAACAAGTTTTGATGTTAGTTGTGGAAAGAAATGACATCTGTCCGTATGAATGTATTCCTTCTTGGGAATCAACAGTTTTCTGGACTATACACATTCAACATTGTTATAAAATATTAGCACTGAAGTTCCATTGTATTATAGCCTGTCTCAGAAAAGCCAGTATACTGCATTTGACACTGTTGAATAACACCAAGATTCTGGATAGATATTGAAATACTGTAAACTCACCCATTCGTGATCTGAGAGTCTCTCTCTGTTCCTGCACCTTCATCATCCTCTGTTGTGCTCTCTCTTCCTCTGCCCTCCTTTTCTCCTCTATCTTCTCCAGTTTCTCTCTGTCCATCTCATAGTGGTCTCCTCTGTTTCCTGCCACCATCTCCTCCATCTTGTCCAACAGCTCAGTGACCTGAGTGCCATCATCTCTGTTCTTATTGTTGAGGACATGATACCTGTTCCCACATTTCTCAACAAGCCACTGGAGGGTCTTCCCTTCTGTCTCAATGTGCTGCTCAATGGTTGTGTCTCCCAGACAGTCCCCACAGGTGAACAGCACTATAGTGTGACTCCAGACTCTGTCACTGAGAAGCTGCAGGTGTTCCTCTACTGATCTTCTCTCTTCCTCTGTGAATGAGAGATCCAGCCGTATGACCAGGAGGAGAGTGTGGGGTCCTGGGGGACACAGAGACACACTGCGTACTATCTCCTGTTTAACCAGCTCAGTAGTCATCTCTACAGGGTGATTCCACCACCATCCTGGAGTGTCGACCACAGTGACCTGCCTCCCTGCTACTTCTCCCTGTCTCTTCACACACTGAGCAGCTGTCCTCAGGTCAAACTCCTCTCTGCCCAGGATGGTGTTTCCTGATGAACTCTTCCCTGCTTCTCTCTCCCCCAGCATCACAACCCTCAGCTCTGAGAGATGGAGGGAGTCACCTGTCAGAGAGAGAGACAAATATAGTGGGAGAGAGACGGAGAGAAAGAAAGAAAAAAGAGAAAAGAAACAAGAATGAAATAGAGAGAGGAGAAGAAGAAAGAGAACACTATTACTCTGATGTGGACAATGTCCAGTTTTAAGGGGATGTTGACTGAAATATCCATAACAAGTTTTGATGTTAGTTGTGGAAAGAAATGACATCTGTCCGTATTAATGTATTCCTTCTTGGGAATCGACAGTTTTCTGGACTATACACATTCAACATTGTTATACAATATTAGCACTGAAGTTCCATTGTATTATAGCCTGTCTCAGAAAAGCCAGTATACTGCATTTGACACTGTTGAATAACACCAAGATTCTGGATAGATATTGAAATACTGTAAACTCACCCATTCGTGATCTGAGAGTCTCTCTCTGTTCCTGCACCTTCATCATCCTCTGTTGTGCTCTCTCTTCCTCTGCCCTCCTTTTCTCCTCTATCTTCTCCAGTTTCTCTCTGTCCATCTCATAGTGGCCTCCTCTGTTTCCTGCCACCATCTCCTCCATCTTGTCCAACAGCTCAGTGACCTGAGTGCCATCACCTCTGTTCTCATTGTTGAGGACATGATATCTGTTCCCACATTTCTCAACAAGCCACTGGAGGGTCTTCCCTTCTGTCTCAATGTGCTGCTCAATGGTTGTGTCTCCCAGATAGTCCCCATGGGTGAACAGCACTATAGTGTGACTCCAGACTCTGTCACTGAGAAGCTGCAGGTGTTCCTCTACAGAACTGACTCCTTCCTCTGTGAATGAGTAACCCAGCTCTATGACCAGGAGGAGAGTGTGGGGTCCTGGGGGACACAGAGACACACTGCGTACTATCTCCTGTTTAACCAGCTCAGTAGTCTCCTCTATAGAGAAATTAGTCCACCATCCTGGAGTGTCGACCACAGTGACATTACATTACATTACATTACATTACAGTCATTTAGCAGACGCTTTTATCCAAAGCGACTAACAATGTGACCACAGTGACCTGCCTCCCTGCTACTTCTCCCTGTCTCTTCACACACTGAGCAGCTGTCCTCAGGTCAAACTCCTCTCTGCCCAGGATGGTGTTTCCTGATGAACTCTTCCCTGCTCCTCCCGCTCCCAGCATCACAACCCTCAGCTCTGAGAGATGGTCACCTGTGAGAGAGAAAGAGCGATAGTGGGAGGGAGGGAGGGAGGGAGAGAGAGAGAAAAGAGAATGAAAGAGAGTGAATGAATGAGGAAGTTAGTGAACATGAAATTGGGAACACTGATATTAAGAAAAAAATCCCTTAAAAATCAAATGCATCTTTCAAATGAATTGTCAGGGATATATATATTAAGAAAAAAGCACTCTGCATATCATTGTCGCAATCGATCGTAAAACTGGCAGAGAAAATGAAGTCTAGTATGGCGCTACTTTGAAAAGATAATGACAAGGTTGTGAAATGCAAACTTTGCTAAGGGGAATTCTTCATAACTTCATATAGGCCTTGGTTCACTGACTTCAAGCATTTGCCCCTTGTATGAATGTAGGCTCTAGTCAAAAACGTTTGAATGCTTGACAGGATAAACAATAAAGTATATTAAACGTTTTTTCTCACTAATCACTGCTGGTGTTTCTTTATTGGGAACAATGAATGTGAACAATAGGCTGTGGTATTTTCATTTTTCCCTAGAGGTCACGCCCACTTGGACCATATGCTGCACTGTGAATTCACATGTAATTTAATGCAAACTTTTTTTGTTTTTAATGTTAAGATGATAAAAATATCAATTTTTGATTCTCGTCTGACCATTCCAGTCTCATATCAAGGCCATTACCAAGACAGCATTTTTTCATCTTGGCAATATTGCTAAAATTGTGATGCTGGTCTACCTACAGAAGTTGTGCTACTAGAAATCCTCACCTTGCTCAGAATACTGCAGCCAGAAATCTGACAAAAACTAGAAAATGTGATATAAAACCTGTTCTGGCCTCCCTCCACTGGTTGGCAGTAAGAGCGATATCAGATTTTAATGTCCTTCTTTTAGCTCATAAAGTGTTGAATGGACTAGCAGCACCACCTTACCTATCTGAGCTAATTACACCATATACACCTGCACACCCTCTTCACTCACTCCACGCTGCTCTCCAGGGGCCTCATTTATCAGTGTAGTTTACACACAAAATGGGGGGGAAATGGTGTAAAAGGTGTGTAAAAAATGTACACCCAGTTTTACATCATTTTTCGGATTAATCAAAGGAAAGATGTGTAAAGTACACACAACAAAAATAGTGTAAATTACACATCCTTCAGACATGGTATACCGTGTTTTACACGTTTTTGTGTGTTGGCTGTAAGCCGACACACCAAGAAGAGGGAATCCTATTTGTCGCTCCCTTCCTCTTTCCGTCGTGTTGTTGACCTGCAGTTCTATTGCTGCTACCACAAGAGGCAGTGGTCCCAGAACATCAAAACAAAAAGACTCCACAGAATTCCCAGGTCAGCGGTGGCCGAGTGGATAGTGCGCTGCCTATCACCGCTTATCACCGCGAAGGTTGGGAGTTCAATCCTTGGTGTGGACATGACATATTTGTTGGTCATATTTGGTCATAGCGTGAGTCATATTTGTTAATTATAGACCCTTTTACAGCTTAGTCAGCACAAGTATGCGTGCGCATTCTTGAAACAGTAGCAGAGGAAGACAGACGAAATCGTCATTATTAAGCGTACGGACTGGACTGAGGAAATCATCAGAAATGCCTGCGTTTGCGGTGCCCATTTTATATATGCCCAAGTTATTTTGACTACCTGGTTTCACTGGAATGCCTGGTTGAAATGTAGTCCTTCTCAGTCCCGTTGTCGCATTCCGCTCGCTCATGCCAGACAACAGTCCTTTGCTGGTCCATTCACTTTTCCGTCAAAATAAATCGGTGTCGGCCTAGTTAGGAGAGGCGCTCATATTTAGCCTACAAGTGTCAGATAAACATGAAACTTCACTTACCCAAGCAAAAGGGTCTATTTTAACAAATGCTGGGTTGAAGCTTCAAAGCACCGCCACCACCACAGAAGAAGACTACCTCGGAAAAATAATTTCACTCGGACAGAACGCGTCTAAATAAGTTATTTATTGGTAGCGCCGAGGCTTCAAAACCCAGCATTTGCATTGGGAGTAATAACAATGTCGGAGAAGACCCTGTGCAAGACCCCACGGTACGCTACTGCATTATAGACAGACAGTCCTCATTACAAGAGGAGTAGGACACTTCACTTCCTATAGTAATTAATTTTTGTATAGGATGTGATGCACCAGTCGCTCTACGCCTATGTGGTTTATTTTCAGTGATTAGACTGACTGTTGACTGGCACAGCTTTAGGTGGTGATGGAGAAATTAGCTTAATGTATTGATGCTTTTCCGGTTATCACTCCCTCCCTCCCTCCGTTACTGCGGACAATGTTGGCCTGCATTTAACTGTGGGCACCACAAGAGGCAGTAGTCCCAGCACACCAAAATCAAGGACACCAAAATCAACCCGCCGATCTCCACTGCACAAGTAGAGTAGTGGTGAGAGCATTGGACTCCCACCCTGGAGACTGGGGTTCAAGACCCGGTGGGGATGACTTTATGGGACTATACCCCAAACCTCCACACGTTCATCCTTTCACTCCAACCTTTACCCCTTGCCTTATAGATCAGATCCTGTCCCAACCCCAACCCATATTCTAACCCCAACCCACACTAGGGACTGGAAGAAGGACACCAAAACCCACCCGCCGATCTCCACTGCACAAGTAGAGTAGTGGTCAGAGCATTGGACTCCCACCCAGGAGACCGGGGTTCCCAGTGGGGATGACTTTATGTTATCATCAGTGTAACTGCTTTAGCCACTGACCGCTACCATTAATGTTATGGAAGCTGCTGCTAGTTGTTGTGAGCCCATGAGCTAACTGGCTATCCCGCTCTTATTGTGCTGGATTAGCATTGGAAGCATTGGAACTGATGTGTCCAGGTGACAAGACCTATCTTTATTTATCAGACATTACCGTCCTACCAGTCCCGCACAGAAACAAGCCAGCCAACACACATAAGCCAGGCTGGACCTGGCCTGGTTTGAGGACAGGGGGAGTTGGCGACACAGTTGGTGAGCCAGTGAATTGCAATGTGTGAGGCAGAGAGGGAAAAAAGAATAAGGTTTCACCCTGCTCGCCCGGGCCAAACTGTGTGATGCATGATGCTGTCATCCTATTCAACTCTCCTTTAAATATTACCGGTTCAAATAGAAAATATAGCCTAAATATTGTCATGGAATGGACTGAATTTCTCATGATTAGGCTCCTTAGGCTACAGTAGAACCACACAGTGATGTCATGACAGTAGGCCCCTCAAGCGACTTTGAGAAGCCATCAAAAGTGGCCAATAAATGTGATGGACTATTATTATCATCCATATCATCAACTTCATTATCACACACAGGCCCACGCACACACCCCTCCATGTGATCTAATTACATCTGTTGAGAATTAATAGGACCCACGGTGACAACATTGTGGCCTGTGTGATGCCATTCATGAAATTGTGATAGGCCCAAAACGGTAACCGACCCCCTGACAAAGTGGGCCATACTACTGTCATGGACACAATGTCGGCAGCCAACTTGTTGCCACACATACCCCATGTAGGCCCATTCCCAGTCCTTCATGTAGGCCCATTCCCAGTCCTTCATGTAGGCCCATTCCCAGTCCTTCATGTAGGCCCATTCCCAGTCCTTCATGACCCCTTCCCACATTGGACCACAACGAGCACGCCAGCAAATGCCAATAATTGATGATGACATCGTCAAAAAGCTGTCATCAGGAAAACCTGCCAGTGATTGCTGTAAGCATATAAATACAGCGATCAGATCCATGTGCACATTGGCACAACATGGATCCTGCAGTTCTAGGGCTACTAGATGATCTTGCTAATGGCATCGCAGGCAGGGATGGAGGGAGGATCAGGAGGGAGCAGGTGTTCCGAGTCCTCTGAGTAGCACTGAGGGCGTTCACAGCGGCGGTGACGGCCATCCACTCCGCATGTTTAGTCTTGTTAGTGAGCTTCAAGCCATGCCTAGATGTGATGTAGTCATGATTACATATTCGGTTGGTTTTATGTTCATCATACTGTGTTTGGTTTATTGTTCTCTACAGGTTCTTCTATTGTTCCTAAGTAAATCATCCAAAAACAGTTTGCTCTTTGCACTACAAGTTCATACTGCAGCATCATGTAGGCTGGACGCATTATTAATACATCCATGGTTGGACGACACAGCAGTCAACTGACCCTTTTCACAGTAGCCATTTTGACTTGTCATAGTAGGGTGACACACTAAAGTGAATGGGCCCATTAATAACTTGATGTCACAACCATTCCATTCCGTTGTTTATCCTACGATGACAAGTCCAAATTGCTGCTGTGGAAAGGGTCCATTATACTGAGGTGGTGAAAAGTATACAGGATTCAAATGAAAAGTGTGATACAAATAACGTATTATAATAATAATGTATTATTCTTAATATTATTATTATTTAACTCATGCGAATACCTTGCAAAGAGGGAAGATTTCCTCGCTCGCACTTTACTAACAAGTGTTTGGAACTCAGCTTCCGGGAAGTTTTTCTTCTTTCTCCTCTTGGGTACCATCACTTCTTCTCCATTTTTTCTCTCCACACATTCCATTGCACAAGTGTTTTATATGTGTAAATCCTTGTATGTGCTCATTTGCATAGTTAAATGTGTGCTTAATGTGGGTGGGCTACAACCATATATAGTTGTGTTTGGGCTTGTTGGAGGCGGACTGTGAGATACACTCTGTTGTAGGGAAGGGCAGGTTTATCAAGGGGCGATTTGTCTCAGCTTACACATGTTTGGCTGTGGTACAACACGTCTGGTAAATCTGAAGACGGTATACATTTTTTATGTGTACGGATTCCTTTGGTGTGTATCCATTTTGTGTGTATCCACTTTTTTAGTAACAGTTTTACACGCTTTTTGATAAATGAGGCCCCTGGTCTTTCCTCTAAATATGTTGTTCACAGAGCATTTGCCTCCGTGCACCTTATCTCTGGACCTTCAATTACATACAGTATTAAAAAAGCACGTTCAGCTGAAATATTTAAATCAAGACTGAAAACGTTTCTTTATTCTCCTCATGACAGCCTAACCTAGACATTAGAACTTTAATGTGGTTGTCTTATTTTTAACATCTGTGTAACACGTGTTTACTGGTTTTAATGTTATTTTGTTGTTTTAATTTGTTTTCTTTTTGTTTCATCTGTGTAAAATGACTGTTTAATATAGCTGTTTTATTTGACTTTTGTATTGCTTTGAAATATTCCTTTAACTGTAACGTGTACTGAGACTGGTGATTCATTCACTCATTCTGCACATTTGTGATTGATTGATTGATTGATTGATTTAAACGTTCAGAAAAATGTCAATTTTGTGGCACAACATAGGGAACAACAGAATACATTTAAATTATTTAATATTCCCTGCATGCATGACGGTAAGGTCTTGTGAGGATTGACGTGCAGATGGGTCCGTGTAACGTTTATCAGTTTAATTTCAAAATCAATGATGTGACTTAAAAGAATAATATGCAAATTCTATACCTGATGTTACATAGAAATTTAACTATTTGGACTCGTTTTTCCAATCTTTGCATACGCTCCTTTGATAATAGAAAATTGAAATATTGACGCAGGTCAGAAAACTGGAGTATTTCCTGTTTTTCGCTTCATCTGGAGGGAGGGGAGGGGAACTCAAATGTGACAGCGGAATGACAGAGACATCTGCCTCAAATATGGTTTATTCGATCAGCTGAGGGTTGATCACGGTAGAGAATTCTATCTGTGCTTATATCAGCGAGACAACCTTCAAGCTCACCGTACCAACACTAACAGGCCCCCTTACATCCAGAGCCAGTCCAGACAGAACCATGCTGCTGAAAGAAAGTGGGTTGAAATCAACGCACGGATACATGACCCCATCAAGCACGCACTATGCAACATGACCAGTGATGGTTTGTTGGACATTGATGATGAATGTTCTGTGTCTCCTCATTTGCAAGACAATGTTGCACGTTTGGGTTACAAAACTTCATCCCGGCGTGGAACGCTCACAAGATACCAGGAAAGGAATTCCAGATGTTTTGTTTGCTAGCAATCTAAGGGCTCAGTCACCGCGAATCATCTCCCCCCCCGCTGATGTCCTGGCTGCAGATTACAGCAGGAACGGGGGAAGCCTTACCCATCCTACAGCTTTCGGAAATGACCCTCTGATGGTCAGTCAGTCCTGCAGGATCAGACGGACGGCCTCTTCAGAGCTTCTTATCCCTACTTTGACAAAATATTTTCCAGTGCTGTTGTTGGTCATAATGACATGTTCAAACATGCCCTCCTATATCATAGCCTATTGACATTACTCGAAGATTATGATCAGTCAACTGGTCTGAGGTCTAGACCTCGTAGGCCTAGCAGGAGCACAGACCTGCCCTCTTCTTCTGATCTGTCTAAAGGTCTAAAGATCTTGACCTAATCCAGCGTGCGGATATCCTCTCTTCTCTCACAATTGAACCATGTGATCCTGCACCTTGCCAACGCTGTGCACACAGCTACTCTGTCACGTTTATACACAAAGTTGAGTTGGCTCTGAGCCTAAGAATTTCATTACCAATAATGATGTTGCATTGTTATTGAGTATATATGACAATAAAACTTGAACTTGAACTCACTGTAGGCTACATATAGCCATTACCACTACCGCTACCCTTGTTCTATACCTGGAATAAAATCTGCATCCGTCTTTTGTGAAACGTTTATTATAGTGAAATGGAACCTGCTCTATGAATCACTCCTAGCCTGTCTCGAACTTCCACAATGTAGAATATACTTCTTGTTACACTAGTTGAGCCTTATATATGATCATTAATTAACGTCTACTGACTCATACAGGCTACTATATATATATATATAACAAGTAGTTGTGTTGATAAATATGCATACTATATTGATGTACTGGGCGAAAATGTATTCTATTTGAATTATGTTAGCTCATCGTAACATTACGCAGACAGAAATATACTGAAAATAGTGCCAGAAACAAGCCGGTGGTGTGATTGGTTGATTTCGCTGTCACATTTGATGACGTGCAGAGGAGTTCCCTCCCCTCCTCCAGATGAAGCGAAAAACAGGAAATACCGTTTTCTGACCTGCGTCACTATTTCTATTTTATATTCTCAAAGGAGCGTATGCAAAAATCGACAATTTGAAAAACGAGTCCAAATAGTCAAATTTCTATTTAACATCAGGTATAGAAAATGCAAAATTGAAATATTGCAACCAATTACGTATTATTCTATTTAGCACGTCATTGATACATTTAAACTGATAAACGTACACGGACCCAGACGGTTTACCTGAGGCCATGTTTGTCTCTCCTTAGTTTCTCTCTCGTCTCTGTATTTCCTCTTCTCTCTTTCTCCAGAGAACTTGGACATTAAATTCAAGACAGAATGACGAGAATATTAGACAAAATTCGGATGATGCATGTGAAGCTCCTCTAGGCTGAACCCCGTTGGAGCAGTTATCCTAGAAGCAGTAGGCCTACGTCTCATGAATGAGCACTAAACTCACTTACCGAGCTGGCTGACGAACAAGGCTCACAGTTGGTTCAAAATCGCAGCTTCTACTGACACTGTTAGGTTCAGCTGTCGAAGGAGTCACATGTTTGTTGTTATTTACCTCCAATGGATGAAATAAACACCAGAAAGTGCGTTTTCCGTTCACTCACACACCACACCCTCGAAGGATAAAACAGAAGAGAACTTCTCGAAAGTGAAAGTCAAGTTCATATGCTCTACCTGAAGTCTCCACTAGATGGCGGTAAATGGTAGCAGTAGCAAAGAGTTTAGAAGAAGGCTGTATACTACCGGAGGGAAATGTTACTGTTGCAGCAACAAATCTATCTATCTATCTATCTATCTATCTATCTATCTATCTATCTATCTATCTATCTATCTATCTATCTATCTGTCTGTCTGTCTGTCTGTCTGTCTGTCTGTCTGTCTGTCTACATGTAGGCATGCTACGGAATCTGTAGCCTATTTGCACTCTTGTAGGCTATTTATACTGTATTTTGTATCTATACAATATTTTCTAACATATAATACAAGAGTGCAAATATCGAAGATCACTGTAAAATTCCCATTTTACAGGTCCATACAATGCCGTAAAACTGTCCATTAAATATTACATTTAGATGATATTTACATTCAACCAACATGTAGGCTATATATTCCCCAGCTCCTTGGATACTGCTCCTTGGTCCAGTCATCCACCATCACCAGCATCTCTTTCTCCGGCCAAAACACCCCCCTCTCCACATCCGTCATCAACCTGGGTGTTAGAATGGACCCCCATCTCACCTTTGAGTCACACATCAAACACCTGTGCAAGACGTCCTTCTTCCATCTCAGGAACACCCCAAGCTCCGCCCCATGATCACCCTGGCGGATGCAGAGAAGCTCGTCCATGCTTTTGTCCCCTCCAGGCTGGATTACTGCAATGCTCTCCTCATCAGGATCCCTAGCTACAACCTTCAGAGGCTTCAGTATATCCAGAACAGCGCTGCTAGGATCCTGATGAGGGTGCGAAAATATGACCACATCACCCCCATCCTAAAGTCACTCCACTGGCTCTCCATCTCGCACAGAATTGATTTCAAGGTTTCCCTCCTCACCCACCAGTGCATATATGGCAACGCCCCCCCCCCGCTACCTCAAGGATCTTCTCACCCCCCAGACCACCTCACACACCCTCTGCTCATCCACTGCAAACCTCCTCAAAACCCCAAAGATCCACCTTAAACCCACGGGCATGCAGGCTTTCTGCTGGGCTGCCCCCAGGCTGGGGAACGCCCTCCCCGACCACCTCAGGGACCAACAGTCTGTAGAATCCTTTAAGAAACACCTAAAAACGCAGCTTTTCACAAAAGCGTTCTGATGACTGCTTTCTTAGGTTGCATGTTTTCCATATCATGTTTTATTTTATTTTTTTAATGCCTGTTTGCTCATTTTATCTTGTCTTTCTCTGTCCTCTCATGTATTTGGCTGTAACTACTTCGTTGTTTTTAAACACTTGTTTTATAGCACTTTGAGATTTTTTTCTAAATGTAAAGTGCAAAACAAATAATATTTATTATTATTATTATTATTATACAGACAGATAGACAGGTGGATGGAAATATTTTATTTTACCATAAAAACCCATCAGTCTAGATAGATAGATAGATAGATAGATAGATAGATAGATAGATAGATAGATTGATTGATTGATTGATTGGTTGATTGATTACCAGAAGGCCCGTGTTGTCCCCCTTCTGTGAGTCCAAACACATGTATTTATAATAGGAAGAACACATGCACGTTTAAAACAGACCGATGGGCTCTCTGCTTGAATCTTGAATGACTGTGCTGCCACCTGCTGGTGGATATTGTCAAGGCCGCCTCTCTGGTCGTCGACTCTGCCAGGTGCTCCATCAAACATAGGTAATAAATGTATGGGGGGGGGGTACATTTGAAGTGGGCCCCCGAATCCCTTAGTCTGTGCCTCTAGCCTGGCTACTATACAATTCACCAGTCAAATACAAAGATAAGACAAAATAAGGTGAAATGAACAAATGTTAACAAATATTCTCAAAACATAAAACATTGTCAGTTGGCTTTTGATACAGAATTCATTAATACCCTGTCCCCTTTAATACAACGGCTAAGTGTCAAACTGGAACCAGCTAACGTTAAGCTCCCTTCAAAACACAGAAGAGAGAAGTGAAAGATGGCATCTCTCTCAGAAGACGGCCTTCTAAAAACAGGCGTCCCTACGTCGTTCGTCAGTATTAGTTCTATCCTCACTTGGCCGACGCTGGGTTTGATCTCGGTCCTCTTGACTTACAAACACGTGACCACCTCCCATAAACATCACTTTAGATCTGCGTTGCCTGCCAGTCTGTCCCAGTTCAAACATTTCCTGCAGTGGCCCCAAGACGACATCGTCTGTGTAACGGAGGTGGTTCGGCCACTTGGTAATGAATAAAGATTTGATCTCCCGAAGCTTCAGCCTTCTTCTGCCAGGGGGATTGGCTCAATGATCTGAGCCAATCCCGTTACTACAATGGCAGGAGAGCTGTGTTGGTCACTAAGGCAATATCCACTCACATTGTTGATTGAAATGGTCAGTGATCGATGCAATTGAGGCATCCCTTAAAAGATGTTCTATATCTGCTAGATCTGAATGCTATAGACCTAGACAGACCGGAGGCCAACTGCCTCAGAATTATGCCATGAAAAAATCTTCTAGCTGGCTAGGCCTACCGATGAACTAGGTAAACTAGGCCTACCGATGAACTAGGTAAACTAGGCCTACCGATGAACTAGGTAAACTAGGCCTACCGATGAACTAGGTAAGCTAGGCCTACCGATGAACTAGGTAAACTAGGCCTACCGATGAACTAGGTAAGCTAGGCCTACCGATGAACTAGGTAAACTAGGCCTACCGATGAACTAGGTAAACTAGGCCTACCGATGAACTAGGTAAACTAGGCCTACCGATGAACTAGGTAAGCTAGGCCTACCGATGAACTAGGTAAACTAGGCCTACCGATGAACTAGGTAAACTAGGCCTACCAATCTGCATGTATTTTTTAGCGAAAACACGAATGCTTGTGCGCCACCTGTTGCTGATGGAGCTCTGACCACCACCCGCTCCTCCTCCGACTAAAATCCACTTTCCGTGATTTCCCGGTGACCACATCCCGTCTAGCTCGCCCAGCTCTCCTATCCGTTGCCAACGAGCGGATCTGTCACTTTTTTTGGCCAGAGCGCTCGCAGGAAATCTAACCTCTTCGAGTAAAACCTGAGGATATATCTATACTGCGGTGGAATGTATGCTCAAAAGGCATAACCACGCCAGATAACTTGTTTTACTAATTTGGAAACTTATTTTCGCAAGGTACAGGCGTTTGTTTCATACTGCAGAACCTCAGGCAAACCAGTGAAATTGTAGAAGAGCGCATCTAAATATTCAGACCATGTCTGGCGAAGAGACCCCGGCTCAGGAGCCGTGTGAGGGTCCACCTAGTAGGCATGATGCTCAGGAGCCGTGTGAGGGTCCACCGAGTAGGCATGATGCTCAGGAGCCGTGTGAGGGTCCACCGAGTAGGCATGATCCAGACTCTCCGTGTGAGGGGCCACCTAGTAGGCATGATCCAGACTCTCCGTGTGAGGGGCCACCTAGTAGGCATGATCCAGACTCTCCGTCGGAGATAACCACCCGGGAGGCTGAAGCAGCCCCAGCAGCTGAAGTCGTAGCTGAAACCGCTGCAGCCGAAGCCCCGGTGGTAGAGGACTCACCCGAGGAGGAGGTGTTCACTTACCGGGCTCTGGTTCTAACGGGCTACGGAGGTTATGACAAAGTGAAGCTACAAGTGAAAAGAGGCAAGCCGAGCCTGGGGAGCGCCGAGGTCTTGGTGCGGGTCAAAGCGTGCGGTCTGAACTTCGCGGAGCTGCTGGGGAGACAGGGGCTGTACGAGCTGCTGCCCTCTCCCCCGGTCACCCCGGGGATGGAGTGCTCTGGACTGATTGAAGCAGTCGGGGAAGATGTGACGGACAGAAAAGTGAGTCTGAAAACCTCCTCACTTCTCCATCACTCAAGCCAAGTTTCCTATCCAACGCCTGTCAGCCATTATTGAAATAGCCTTATTAAATCGCATTATCATATGATGCCGCACAGCCTAATATAAAATAATATAGATAGAAATAATCTGCCATATCGACAATTCTATGAAATGTGGTTGAGTTTCTCTTTTACGAAAAATTGAGAGGAGACTAGCCTGCTATCGTGGGCGAGGCTCGCCCAATCAATAAATCTAACGTAGCTCCTTTGTCATAGGCGACAGGCATACATTGATTTCCATCGAGGAGTGTATCAAGGCTGTAGTCAATGCTAGCCTATCAGTGCAGCCCCCTTCAAACCAGCTTGCAACATTAACGCTGTGGTCTTTGGACTTAGTACCAAACAGAGTAATTGTGCAGGGCAATATCCAGCTTGTTGTCTTTTTCCAGTGTATTTCATTGAATTGTTTGTTCATTTTCCATTAATTCCTTCATTCATTCATCTTTGGATTCTGTATTACATTGAATTACAGAATTCTGTATTAATTGTGAGGTCAAATCAAACTGTATTTGTGTAGCGCAGGTCGATTTGACCTTCTGAACAACTGGGTCGCACTAATATCCTTAGTTCCTCAGTCCTTGTCAGCACTGTAGTGTAGCCACTCTCTACCACCAGAGAGAGGAGATATCTTGTTGTCTTCCCAATGAATATAATCAAGAGGTGGTGTAAGCCTTCCTGCTGTCCTGTCCCAATCAGCTACCCCCAACCCCCCTCCTCTTGAGATGACATTATTAAAGGTGGGGGTTACGAGGCAAGGCGCTCGCCTGTCTCAAAGTGTTCCCTTCCTGATAGATGTGAGGTGTGGTATGGTTGAAATGAGATATGATGCTGACAAACCTCCAGAAAATCCCTTCAGGGCAGTGAGTACCTGGGGAGGCGTACAGTACAGCGATGACGTGATCCAACCGATTTGATGGATGACTTTGTGTATGCATGACACATAGAGAATGCTTCATGTGTCTGAGTACGCTCACCTGTGTGTGTACAGTACATACATGCACACAGTGGCAGATGGGTTGGATGCACTTCTGGGGATTGAATTTGTTTATGCGTGTGAATTGCTCGCCTCCATAAGGTACGCAACTCTCTTGATCACTCATCATAAGATATGCAACTCTCTTGATCACTCATCATAAGGTATGCAACTCTCTTGATCACTCATCATAAGGTATGCAACTCTCTTGATCACTCATCATAAGGTACGCAACTCTCTTGATCACTCATCATAAGGTATGCAACTCTCTTGATCACTCATCATAAGGTACGCAACTCTCTTGATCACTCACCATAAGGTATGCAACTCTCTTGATCACTCATCATAAGGTACGCAACTCTCTTGATCACTCATCATAAGGTATGCAACTCTCTTGATCACTCGTCATAAGGTATGCAACTCTCTTGATCACTCGGTAGTGTGAGAACAAGGCTGGGACTCTCTAACTGGGAATTCTCATATTTTCAGCCCCATGACATCCCCTCACTGTCCCACATTGTCAAGTTTGGAAGGAATTTCCTCTCCTCGCTCATGACTCACTCCTAACCCCTCCCCCTTCCCCCTCCTCCAAACCCCTCCTATCCAGAACACATGGGAAATTCCCATAGGCCAAGCAGAGCATTCATAACTGCTCATTCTGGAATCGACAAACTGTCCGCAAGACACCAAACCACCACTGACAACAGCAGCGTAAGGCCACAGAAGACAATAACAAACGCTATAGCAGCCGTTGCTGAGGCTGCTGGGAGAGGAGGCTTGGGCCTGTTTTGATTGGGCAAGGCCAGAGTTGTTTCTCTTGGCTGAGCCAGTGAGACTGTCCAGAGGTGTATTTTGGGGTGGGGCAGATTTTCTGAAGACTAATGAGATCCCTGTTGAGTTAAGCCGGAGCAGATGCGTCTTTTCGGCTGGGTTCCAGCATGTAGATTAACTCATCGACTTCCCCTCAAACCTTAGTTGAGT
The DNA here is from genome assembly GCF_949987555.1 of Borostomias antarcticus. NCBI lineage: Eukaryota > Metazoa > Chordata > Actinopteri > Stomiiformes > Stomiidae > Borostomias > Borostomias antarcticus. The sequence goes on from NC_140255.1 coordinate 19,105,997, forward strand.
CCTTCTTGTGGATTTTGACCAAATAGGTGTGGACATTAGGGTCATTGGTAGAGGCTAGAGTTTTGTTCAGACTAAGTGCTTAGGAGAAAACCAGGGTTTGCTGTTGGGCCATGACTAAACTGGGTCTTCTCAGGGGATATACACAATCACAAGATGGGGACAGGAATACAGAAGAGTGACATTAGCAATAGGCTGGTCTGCTTCTTTTAGTGTGCCCCAGTCATGATGTTATAATTTTTGCAATGGGGTACAAGTAACGACTGATGACTCATGGATGATGCTGGTTGACATCATCAGAGAGAAAAGCATGTGGTCACTAAGTGTCAAGCCTGTACATAGAGCTCATCCTTCAGAGAAGCAGAAAAAAACATCTTAAGTCCAATTCACAATGGCCAACAAACGCCAACAAACACGAACATCATATGCTATACGAATAAACTTGCCTTGCCTTGACATCAGCCAACAGTTTGGGTTTGTTGACGGTTGTTGGAATCATTTTTCAGATTCATTCCAGAATCAACCTCCTCAGTCTGTGTTTGTCGGGGTTGTGGTATGTTTGACCAGTGTGCTCTGACTTTCCAACAAATTCCAACAAAAGAAGGTGTAGCGTCCCCCTACTTCATAACAACTTGGAAAAGTGACAATTATTCTCCCAGCAGCCAACAAGATAATGTTTTGGATGTTGGTGTTTGTTGCTCATTGTTGGATTAGTCTGACTCACCTTATGTAGGTTTTGGGGATAAGCCTTGTCATTAGTTTATTACTGCCCAATCAGTGATGATGGAAGATTTTCCCGGTCCAATCAGATTAAATCCAGACTACGTGAAATAACAACAACGCAACCGCTCCGCCAAAGACGATTGTGATTGGTTTAAAGAAATCCGGTGTTTATCCCTCCTATACCCGAATGGTAAATGGTAAATGGACTACACTTATATAGCGCTTTTCCACCTTAGCGGCACTCAAAGCGCTTTACAATGGCCTCTCATTCACCCATTCACACACACATTCACACACCAATGGCGGTAGCTGCCATGCAAGGTGCTAACCTGCTCATTGGGAGCAATTTGGGGTTAGGTGTCTTGCTCAAGGACACTTCGCCATGTGGACAGTCGGAGCTGGGATTCGAACCGCTGACCCTTCGATCATTGAATGACCCGCTCTACCAACTGAGCTACAGCCGCCCCTAATAGGTAATGAGTCTCCAGTGCTGGTACACATACATCACGTGTAGAGATAGGTCTGGCTATACGAGACAATTGTTGAGGCAGTGTGTAAGGACCTTTTAAAAGACTAGACAAGGCCAGTCCAATTAAATCAGATATCTCTCAAGAATACTTGCTTTCAACATCGTACAGTATCATTTGACTTTTGTTGACAGCATATCACTATAGGGCAATATCTTTTCAAACATTTTACTTTTTACTTAAAAAAAAAGAACAAAAAAAACTGTGTGTGTTGACTCAAGTCAGCGAGGGTCGAGGGACGGAGGAGAGCTATCAGATTGGATTTGGTCCCAGATCTGCCTTCAGTCTGACCATTATATGTTGGGGGGAGAAAGTGATGAGGCTTATTGACTCAGCGCTCTTTTCCTGGAGATGTGGCGTCTGTCTGAGGGCTTGACTGTGTCAGGCAGCGTCCCCCTCACTGTCTACAGCAGACGGTCACTGCTGTGACTCACCAGTGTGTTCTGAGCTCCACCTCTTTCGCTGAATCTGTCAGGGTTGTCCTTTCCTATGATGATGAGTGCGTAATGGAGCCGTCCATGTCTTGTCTTTTAAGAGCCTGGCGTCTCAGAGGGGTGAGCGCTGTGTGGACACTTTGAGGCTGGTGACCACATGTTCTGCTGATTGCCCATGAGGAGGATCAATGTGATTCATGAGTCATGAGTTGTTTCCTGGAATCCATTGCAAAACGAGTGTGTGTGTGTGTGCGTGTGTGTGTGCGTGCGTGTGTGCGTGTGTGTGTGTGTGTGTGTGCGTGTTTGCGTGTGTGTGTGCGTGTGTGTGCGTTTGTGTGGGTGCGTGTGTGTGTGTGTGTGTGCGTGTGTGTGTGTGTGCGTGTGTGTGCGTGTTTGCGTGTGTGTGTGTGTGTGCGTGTGTGTATGAAGAGAGGAAGAAGACCACTCCAAAGGTCTTCTGGCTACACAAACAGGAAGTATGAGTGCATTCAGAGATAGATCACTCTTCCTGCATCCTTCCAAGTCTTATAAGTACCTCAAAACATCCATGAAATGTTTATGGCTGGGCTTCCCTGTACGAGTAATGAATCATAAAGGAGATGTCATTTCCCAGTCCACAGTTCTACAGTACATGTCAGGTTAAGCTTGACTTCCTTATTAAGTGCACTTATAGGTTTGTAGAGGCCTTTCAAGACCATTTTGAAAGGTAACCAATGGCTAAAGTCACTACAGTAGGTGTCATGGAGCAGTGACAAACCAGTACTGTATTTATCATAACAGTCCTCGTAACCTTGTGTAACTGAGTTGAATTAGTATAAATAGTATAAATCAGTATAAGTATAAATACTGCCTGTCATGGAACCGCTAGCTTTCCGGTGGCGTAGCTGGCTAAAGCAATGTTTATGAGAGGTGATCACGTGTGTTTCTAAGTCAAAGGACCCGAGATTGAGCTCAAGTGGAGGAGAAACTGACGAGCGACGCAGTGAACTCTGTGACACTTGAGGATGTCCTTGTAGTAAAATGAACTTTCTAAGTGCAGGAATTATGGAACTAGTCACTGGGTCATTGGTCATGCACTTTAGAGGAATCACATCTTGTTTACCAGAATGGAAATAAGTCAAAGTAAAACTTTTGTGTTTTTAATCGTCGTCAGAATGGCTTTAACGGATGTATCGTTGCCCAATTGGGGTAAAGCGCTACATGTATTTTAACATTCCTTCATATAAAATCAATCAACTCTTGTGAAGAGTGAAAATCAGCTTCCTGTCTTATGAACCCTTCTGTCTCCTTGTGTCCTCCTTCCTGTCTTATGAACCCTTCTGTCTCCTTGTGTCCTCCTTCCTGTCTTATGAACCCTTCTGTCTCCTTGTGTCCTCCTTCCTGTCTTATGAACCCTTCTGTCTCCTTGTGTCCTCCTTCCTGTCTTATGAACCCTTCTGTCTCCTTGTGTCCTCCTTCCTGTCTTATGAACCCTTCTGTCTCCTTGTGTCCTCCTTCCTGTCTTATGAACCCTTCTGTCTCCTTGTGTCCTCCTTCCTGTCTTATGAACCCTTCTGTCTCCTTGTGTCCTCCTTCCTGTCTTATGAACCCTTCTGTCTCCTTGTGTCCTCCTTCCTGTCTTATGAACCCTTCTGTCTCCTTGTGTCCTCCTTCCTGTCTTATGAACCCTTCTGTCTCCTTGTGTCCTCCTTCCTGTACATCCTCTCGCCTTCGTTCACTACTTCCCTTTACACCCCTCCCTCTCACCCCTCCCTCTCACCCCTCCCCTACTCTGACCATTCTTCCTTCCCTCCCTCTCTCTCTCTCCATGCTCTTTCTCTCTCCTTCTCTCTCTTCCTGCTCTTTCTCTCTTTCTCTCTCCTTCCCTCTCTCCCTGCTCTTTCTCCCTCTCTGCTCTATCCTCCCTCTTTCTCCATCTCTCTCTCTCTACTCTTTCCTCTCTCTCCCTGCTCTTTCTCTCTCCCTCTTTGCTCTCTCCTCTCTCTCCTCTCTCTCTCCTCTATCTCTCTCTCTCTCAGGTGGGCGATCGCGTGATTGTGCTGAGTCGTAGCGGCCTTTGGCAGGAGGTGGCGGTCGTGCCCGCCAGACAAACCCTGGTGATGCCTGAGCCAATGAGCTTTGAGGAGGGCGCGGCCATCCCCATCAACTACCTCACGGCCTACCTGATGCTGTTTGAGATGGCCAACATTAGGCCAGGACAGAGCATCCTCATACACATGGCTGCAGGTAACACACACACACACACACACACACACACACACACACACACACACACACACACACACACTCCTACATGTGCACGCAAATGCATGCGTAAATGTATACTGTACATTCTGTACAGTTAGTATGCTACGTATGTATTCACACGCAGGCTTCTCCCGCACGCAACATACACAACCGGTTTACCGATTACCAGCCGGGCCTCTGAGATGAGATTATACTGTACTGTACGTTCACAGTATGACTGCAGGTTCAGTTCTCGCTGACAACTAGGTCAGAATGCTCTGCATACAACCACATGTCTCTGCAGGAAGTGTGTGTGTGTGTGTGCGTGTGTGTGTGTGTGTGTGTGTGTGTGTGTGCGTGTGTGTGCGTGTGTGTAAAGGACTGATGTAGGGGGAAGGGTAGTTTTCATAACAAGGTGTAGGAATCAAGATCTTTAAACTTGTGCAATAACACATTCATGACCAGAGTGCAGACGGAGGTCCTTCTCCTATTACAGGGCTAATATGCATTACATTCGGCGCAAAAGTTTGTGTTTGTGCCTTTCAGCACAGGCACACACACACACACACGCACACACACGCACACACGCACACACACACACACACACACACACACACACATGTGATGTTCCGTCTTTGTAAACCCCCCTGGCCTTTGATGTCTAGTCCAGCAGATGGGTGGACTGTCGATAGCTGAGTCAGCAGATACAGCTCTGTGTGGTGACTCGACTGTTGACGGGTAGGTCGGCAGATAGCTCTGTATGCTGCTGATTCAGCTGTTGGTAGGTAGGTCAGAAGATACTGTAGGTCTGTTTGGTGTTAAGAGGTAGGTTGGCAGATAGGTCTGTGTGGTGTTGATACAGTAGGTAGGTCAGCAGATAAGTCTGTGTGGTGTTGATACAGTAGGTAGGTTAGCAGATAGGTCTGTGTGGTGTTGATACAGTAGGTAGGTCAGCAGATAGGTCTGTGTGGTGTTGATATAGTAGGTAGGTAGGTCTGTGTGGTGTTGATACAGTTGGTAGGTAGGTCTGTGTGGTGTTGATATAGTAGGTAGGTAGGTCTGTGTGGTGTTGATACAGTAGGTAGGTAGGTCTGTGTGGTGTTGATACAGTTGGTAGGTAGGTCTGTGTGGTGTTGATACAGTTGGTAGGTAGGTCTGTGCGGTGTTGATACAGTTGGTAGGTAGGTCTGTGTGGTGTTGATACAGTTGGTAGGTAGGTCTGTGTGGTGTTGATATAGTAGGTAGGTAGGTCTGTGTGGTGTTGATATAGTAGGTAGGTAGGTCTGTGTGATGTTGATACAGTAGGTAGGTCAGCAGATAGGTCTGTGTGGTGTTGATACAGTTGGTAGGTAGGTCTGTGTGGTGTTGATATAGTAGGTAGGTAGGTCTGTGTGGTGTTGATACAGTTGGTAGGTAGGTCTGTGTGGTGTTGATACAGTTGGTAGGTAGGTCTGTGTGGTGTTGATACAGTTGGTAGGTAGGTCTGTGTGGTGTTGATACAGTAGGTAGGTAGGTCTGTGTGGTGTTGATACAGTAGGTAGGTAGGTCTGTGTGGTGTTGATACAGTAGGTAGGTAGGTCTGTGTGGTGTTGATACAGTTGGTAGGTAGGTCTGTGTGGTGTTGATACAGTTGGTAGGTAGGTCTGTGTGGTGTTGATATAGTTGGTAGGTAGGTCTGTGTGGTGTTGATATAGTAGGTAGGTAGGTCTGTGTGGTGTTGATACAGTTGGTAGGTAGGTCTGTGTGGTGTTGATACAGTAGGTAGGTAGGTCTGTGTGGTGTTGATACAGTTGGTAGGTAGGTCTGTGTGGTGTTGATACAGTTGGTAGGTAGGTCTGTGTGGTGACTCGACTGTTGCCTCCATGGCAACTGCGTTCTATTTGAGGATAGCACCGTTGGACACGCAGCACCTTAGCACCATGACAACATACATCACCATCCATCGCTTTGGTAATGATGTCGTCTCAAAACAAAGTCAAAAATAGCAGACTTTAGAGTGGCCACGCATGTCAGCGTGGGACGTATACAGTATACACCTTTCCTATTCAGGCAGTAAGTTCTGCCCCTCCTAGTTACTGTTGCTATGCCCCACATGCACTGGAGAAAGTTAAAAAATGTCCACTGAACAGCACATACCTGATGATTCTCTCAAGGATTCCTGACAATATTGCTGTATATTATTTTCTAAATGCCACTACTTTGTCTAAGAGAGCTCTACAGAAAGGCCTGAACTATTTTACACAAGGATATTCCCTTGAGATTTGGATTTCAGACAGAGCAGGTGACAACATGCGAGTTGATGCTAGGTGTTGGCGATTTATGCGGAAGGCAGATTGAAGTCCAGATTGAAATTCATCAGGACAAAATTGTGGAGTCTTAACTGCACATGTAAAGCAGGGTGAGTAAGTTAGTGGCATCCATTCATAGAAAATAAGCCTGTGAGAATGATCTGTTAACTACTAGCTACAGGCATATTAGCTACTGTACATCAAGCACCTAATGTTACTCGTACCTTTTTGCGTTGGCGCTGCTGTAAACTGATGTGTGGAGGGAGGTGTGGAGTATCGTACAGCTTGTTTTCTTAAACATCATGGTACAGCAGCCTGCAGGCCAGTTTTCTGTATGTTTTAAGAACCATTTTCTTCAAACTAATATCTAGTCTATGAACACAACGTGGGACAAGCTTTGTTTGTGGGACATCAGAGGCGTGGTCTTAAGAAATCAAGCAACCTTATTGGTTATTCTCCGCATGATTGACAGGTCGGAAAGGTCTATTGTGAGATAAAGGGATCGATACAGAATACAGACACTAGAGAAGCGAACAGATATCTCGGCAAAAAGGGTCATTCCTGTTAATGAACTACTGCATGGTCGGCATTCTCTGGTCAAATAAGGTCAGTTTTCAAACTGGACCCTCTAAAGTATCCTTGTACAACATATTAACACAAAAAGCACACACACACACACACACACACACACACACACTGCAGGGGTTTGTCTGAGTCTGAGTCACGTGATCCATTAGCATTGTGGACAAAGTGTTAGGAAGTGGTTTTTAAGTAACTATAAAGTGATGAGTGAGTCCGGTAAGCAGAATTCTCAGAATGGCTAAAGGCTTCCAGGCGTTCAAAGTATTGG
>NC_140255.1:19118041-19285541 GCF_949987555.1 Borostomias antarcticus
AACTGTGCCAGGCCACTTGACCCGTGATTTCAATCATTGCCTATGCCGCTATAATCTCGAGTTAACCTCAACACTAGCTCATAATTGGATAAAAGCCTCTTGCTAAATGACTATAAATGTAAACTTAATCAAGCACACCTCATTATTCGATGTATTTGACCCAGGCTTGTATGTTGGGAACTTGTGGCCTTGTTTTGCTCAAACTACTGTAGTGACTTAAGTCTATTTGTAGCGTAGTCCCTCTCGTTTGTAAGAAAGACCCTCAGACAAGAGGGACACAACTTTGTTTTATGTCCCATGGCCTCCACCACTGCAGCCTTCAATGTAGCCTACTGTGAAAGGTGAATCCGTCCCAATGAACTCGTCATGAAATTCAAGTCACCCTCTGGGTTCCAACCAAGTTGTGTTGCATGCTCTTCTTGATCTAGCCTGCAGATATAGATATAATGGTGGTGTTATGTGAATTGGAGTGTCAGTCTTCTAAAAGAAAATGTTATTTGTATTAGCATTGGTGGATTATGGAAAGTGTGTGATGTTTTTGACGGTTGTGTGTGAGTGCAGTACACGTATTTGTGTTTGCATGTGTATTTTTGTGTATAAGTGAGATGAAATGTTGTTTGGTTCCGTGTTGCCGAATCTTCTGCCTTTCAGCAGTGCCACATTGTTTGAATAGATACACATCTGGTGATTTGATAACTTGGCCATCTATCGAATACTAGGAGACCAGTATTTAAGTGTAGTTTATTTGATCAATTGATGCCTTTTTCCTGACCAAATGTGTGCCAAACTGCAAGGCAAGTTTCCCCTATACCTCGACCTCAACTAGGAGTGCCAAACAGGACTTCCTCTGCCTGGTCAAACAGCTTTGAATAGTTCAATGCTAAACAATGTCACACTGACCTTGTCGGTAAGAGTAGATAGCATGTTGTTGTCCTCACACCCCCAGTCCCCTCCCTCGCCCTCGTTTGGGATTTCTTCCTGTGGGCCTCTCAGTATTTACAGTGCCTCCTCTTAGCAGAACGAGTCCCAGGCTGAATCTGTCTCACTCAAGGGTTGACCCAGCCTTCTTTCGGGTCAGATAACCGCCCTGACTTGTGGAATAGCAGATTGGGGAACATACTTGACTTTTGTATCAAACTACAGTGCTTGCTTATTGTGTCTTAAATCCTCCTGGTTGTAGTCACAAACACTCATTTTTCTCATTCTACAGAACCTGTGACTTTAAGTCATTTTTTAATTTGTATTCTTCCCTCGACCAATATAGTATGAAATATATGAATATAGTAGTATTCTAGTGCAAGGCAGTATTGTGGTTTTAATGTTTTCATGGTGACTTCATAGTGTTTCCATTTCAAATCCTTGGATCCCTATAGTGGCGGAGACCAATTACACCAAATACTTAATATCAAAAGGGAATGTGGGGGAAGCAGATGTTGTTTCCAGCTGTGGTGGGAACTCAAGACTGTGGGGCAGCAGAAAGAGAGAGAGGGGGGGAGAGATAGAGAGAGAGATGGAAAGAGAGCGACAGAGCAAGAGAGAGGAAGAAGGGGAGAGAGAGAGAGAGAGAGAGAGAGATGGAAAGAGAGAGACAGAGAGACAGAGCAAGAGAGAGGAAGAAGGGGAGAGAGAGAGAGAGAGGAAGCTTGTCAACCCATACTGTACAAGCCAGGCCATCTCAACACATTCCACTCCCACGTCCGCCCTCTCACTGTAGCGTCGTTCACTGCGCACTCCTGTTTGTTTTGCTCCGGACATTTGTTTTTCCTTTTGGAGAAGGATACGGTTTGTGTTTTTAAACCTTGGCATCTGTTTTGCTTTCTTCCTGTGTTAAGATCTGAAATCATAAGGTTGGGCTGTGTACTGTAGCTGTCCTTCTCTTTCCTGGCACCAGAGTGACTCTGGCAGGAGACAAGACCTGGCAGGGATCCGGACAGAGGAAGGGGAGTGGGACTGGAACTAGGAATCAGCGTTGCTCTCTCCACCTGTTATGGGGCACTACAAAACAAGCCCTAACAGACGGCTGCATCTATTGTGAGACCTCACAATACCAAGGCATTGTTTATTTGTGTTGTTCTCAATAGATATAGATCAGTTGGCCAATAGAAACATTTCTTTGACATGATGATTGCATATGCACAATATTAATTGCTCTCTTTTAATTGGGGGGGCATCTTGGTTTCAACATTTTATCTTCATAAGGTTCGACCTGAAGTCTCTTTGATGGTTCAGGTGCTCCAAATATTTTTGCCTATAACATGTTTCTTCCAAAAGGTATTTACTCAAATAGCACTATTAACTCCAATACTCTCTGTGTTGTACAACACTTATATCCTTCTGCTTCTACGTACGGTATTTGACCTCACAGAATGCATTTCTGCGCCGTGCTTCAGTGTCGGTTAACCGGTTTCTACCAGGCGGTTCTCCTGTACCTTGCGATGGCGTTCTGCAGTGCTGCCTCATGCCTTATCTGTAACGTAAATGTTTTCTGAAATGAATAAATTGCATTTAAAATGGCAGAACATGAGTGTGTGGTACTTTGCATCTGTCTGAGCTATGGCATACTGTAGTACTGGTAACAGATATCGGCTACAGTAGCTCTTGTGCTTGAGACTGTTTGAATCTTGAAAGTCTAACATGTTTACAAAGTGCGCCACCTACTGTAATGTAGGCTACCTACAGCACACACGGTGCAATCATTGTCACTGAAGTGAAGTGACTGCAGTGTTAAAGCTGTTCATAGCAGTTCTCTGTAACTGCTTAGCGTTGACTCCTTTGCAATGCTCTTTAAATGTGTACAGTAGGCCTAGGTGATACTTTACTGATCAATATGATCATATGAAGTCACAGGAACAAGTAATGTAACTAGAAATGGTGCTTGTAGACCACAGACTGCCCATGAATGCATTTGATGGCTCTGTGCGCATGACATGTTTGATATTGCTGCCTTTAGGACGAGAGCTTAGGCCTGTTCAAACCCCGTATCTATGGGACTTTACCACATCGAGATATGGCTGTTTCAATCCCCCCAGTGACAATGAATGGGGGTTTTTTCGCTCTTGAGCCTATAAATCCCAAAAATGAATGGAGGTGAATGAGCGGTCGTGTTTAGAGGCAGGTCACAGCTGGCCACATCCTGGCCTCTCCCCCCACACACCCGAGTCCAAACCCTGTCTCTAGCGCCCCCACACGGGGAGCTTTTTATTTCATTTATCTCTTTAGGCTACTTTTACCTATTTACTATAGGCATATTTGTTATTTTGTTCAAAGTGCTGGTGTTACACCATTTTCTGCGACCATCGTATTTTGTGACACTCTTATCGAGAACTGTCCGTAAAATCAACGTAATGTCAAGAGATAGACATCACTGGATTCCTCTCAGCCTACAGAATCTAGCTACCTGCTTTTGAGCAGAGTCGAGTAGCGTCATTATAAGCACTATTGCGGCACCTGGACAGAGAAGAGCTGTGAGCGTGTTGGTCAGGGGCCTCGGAGGGACGGGGGAACCAGTCGCCCCGAGGTAGCAGAGCGTAGCGGTCGGGTGGGGGTGTAGGGCTTGACCATGGCCTGGAGGTAGGAGGGGGTGTAGGGTTTGACCATGGCCTGGAGGTAGGAGGGGGTGTAGGGCTTGACCATGGCCTGGAGGTAGGAGGGGTGTAGGGCTTGACCATGGCCTGGAGGTAGGAGGGGTGTAGGGCTTGACCATGGCCTGGAGGTAGGAGGGGGTGTAGGGTTTGACCATGGCCTGGAGGTAGGAGGGGTGTAGGGCTTGACCATGGCCTGGAGGTAGGAGGGGTGTAGGGCTTGACCATGGCCTGGAGGTAGGAGGGAGCTGTTCCTTTCATTGCCCTGTAGGCTAGTACCAGAGTTTTAAACTAGAGGAGCCGCTACAGGGAGCCAGTGTAGAGAACGGAGAAGGGAAGTTGTGTGGGAGAACTTGGGATGGTTGAACACCAGGCAAGCAGCATCATTCCAATGTACCTGTACCTGTAGGCCTACTGGTTATATATGGCAAAAATAAACTTTCTATTCTTTTCTATTTTTTCCCTTGACCATCATTCCGTTGGGACTTAGGCTCAGGAGAGAAATACATTTCCCCCATTCATTCTCTATGGCGGCTTCAGACAGCAGCAGCCATCAGAATATGTGACCACTGTAGGCTGCTAGGCCTACCCAACGTGCTACCTGCACAATAAGTTAAACCAAATGTTTTATGATGAGTATATGGTGGTTTTTGCTACCCTCTCACCTTTACATGGACAAAAATAGTCATGTCTAATCATCAGAAAGCCAAGCAGGTCATCATATCTGACGGCTGCCATGCAACAGCGACCTCTAGGGTCACAAAAAACTCTAACACCTGGATTGATCTGAACACCAACACGCAACTTGAGCCAAGAAATACAAAACATTTTTTATTACATTGAATAGGCTACAGCTTCAATAAAGTAAATAGCCTAAACCAGTCCACGTCTCTCTACTAAACACCTGTTTTCTGTTTAATGTGAAGGGATAGGCGGAGCCTGGCTGTTTCGCTTTCTGCTGTGGGGAGCGGAGGAAGTCCCAGCCTACGCGTCGAAACTCCCAACCAAGAAATTCCACACGTAAAGTAGGCTATACATGGGTTCAAGTTTCACAGTCAGTGTTTCATCATCAGCCTATTATGAGGCATTACAATGTCATTATTAATCAGCGTATTAAAATGTCGGCATACACCTGCACCCATGAGCCACGATAATAAATAATGTATGTAAGCTAATTACATTATAAAACATGTAACTTTATTATGGCTTTGACTGGTATTCCAGGCAAACAACAGGTTTGCCCAATTTAGTAGGCTATATTTTAATGTCCAATTTCATACTGATTATAGACTGCATTAAAGTGGCATCTAGAATAGGCCATACATGTTTAGGAAACCTGACAAAACGGGAGGCCTACATAGGGTAGGCTACCACCAAACCAAAAGAGGCCCCAAAATCTGTTTTTGAAGAGGTGGACTACAAACTTTGCATATGACTATAGACTGTTTGGAGCGAAACGCATATTGACGAAAGCTTTTCTATTTTATTAGTCTAATGATCCATATCGTTAGCTCATCAATACGCTATGCGTCCAGGCAACACCAATCTGATTTGCCACAATTGGCTTTGCTTTCCATATCAACATCATAATCAGCCCAACTAAATATGTCGTCATCTGTTTTGCTTTACAAGCGCTCGTCCGGAAAGTGAAGGTGGAGGTGTGTTCGTTTTGTTTTGTTTGTTATATATGCATGAGCAGCAGGTAATTAAACAGCAGCAGTGGTCTTAAGACGGCACAACACATAGCCTAACTACAACACACATATTGACAAGGAAAACATTTTTGCTGAACTTTATTATCAGAATGAATTATTTTCTAATTTGCGTGTTGTTTTTAACTCTGTGCAATCAGAGTCTCTCGTTTACCTGCAGATGGATGGATCACAAGTTCAAACAGTACAATTCAAAATCTTTGTCTTTGCTCACAACAATGGTATGTGGCCAACACTATTATTTCTCCTCAATCATTCTATAATATCTACTAAAGATGGATACTGCACTGAACCACAAATGCAATAATTTGATTCTCTCTACAAATTAGGGTGGAGATTTGACGGAGGACAGTGTGAGCGTTGGCTTTCCAGATGGCCTGTACACACAAGCTTCTCATTTACCGGTAAGTGATGCACGTTTTGCTCCGATCAACATTGATTTACAGTCATGTAGCCTACTGTAGATGCATCATGTCCAGTGTTGGGAGTAACTGATTAGAAAGTAACGGATTACTGTAATCAGAGTACCTAGTAACTTGTAATGTAGGCCTAAGTGATTACATTTGCATTTTTAGTAATCAGATTACAGTTACTGACCTAATAAAATTTGGATTACTTTTGAGTTACTTACACGCCTATGTAATCTAAGATGTAAAACTGATCCTAGATCAGCACTTCTATGATTTGGGTAAGAAATGATCTGGTTTTAGAAAGTAACGTATGTAATGTAATTAGTAATCTGATTACTTTTCACAGAGTAATTAGTAAAGCAATCTAATAACAATTTAGAGTAAGTAATCAGTAACTTTAGCTGATTACTTTTATTAAGTTAGCCTACTTGCCCAGCACTGATGTCTTTACATTCCTAATGTAATTTATTTATGTAATTTAATTGAACATCTGTGCATCTAGTCTGTGTGTGTCATGTTACATACTGACCCCCCTTGTTGCAGGGTGATGCTAAGGCCTGGTTCATCGTCCAAGCTCTTGAGGAGATCACTGAGCTGTTTGATGAAGATCTGGACTCTGTTTCTTGGGTTGAAAAGAAAGTGGAGGATTTCCTTGCGGTCTTGGACAATCAGGCAGAGGGTCTGCGGTCTTGTGTAAGTAGGCAGAACACATGGACTGCATATATGCATTTTAACATCTTAATACAAATTCAAACTTATAGCTTAATTTAGGCTAATTATTAAATCCAGCTGGCATTACATTTGCTGCCCACCAAAACAGTTCCTCTACACAGAAGGAAGCAGGATATTGACATGTTTATTATTTAGAACAAGTGCGATATATATCTAAAAAACGTATATGAAAGGCAACATTTTGACAAGGATTATTGTGAATATCAATCCAGATCACGACCAAGAAGAAGAAGAACAAAAAACTCCATATGTACTTCAAGAGACTGAACAATATTCTGAACGAAATGGTAATTTTTCATTTCTGCTACAGTACATACTGTATAATCTCTGGTTTATTTATCTATGTTGATATTAATATTTATTTGACTCATGGATTTGCAGGAGCATAACGCCAAAGCATGGGAGCTGATCAGAAAGGAAGTCAGAAAACACCTGCAAAGACTGGATATCATCTGAAGTCAAAACAAAGATGTCTTCATGCTCACATTTGGACTAAATTCTGCCTGTTGTCATTGCGCATACATTCTGCCTGTTATCTATTTCTTCATTGTACTGTAATATGTTATTAGTATTTTATGTCCACATGTATTTATTAATTCCAGAGAACTACACCCCCTTACCTGCGTTAATGTATTTATATATTTATTAACTATTATTTGATCAATTTGATCAATTTATGTGATTTGACTTGTCTTCATGTTAGGGAGTAAATTATTTAATTCATAACTCCATGTTGTGTTCACCTTATATATGAATAAATGCATTTTATAACTGGCTATACATGAGGTTGCATTTAATTACTTAATAATGTCTGTTACATAGATTGAACAATAATACTTTCTATTGTAGGCTACACATTCCACAGGAGTCTCAACTATAGGCCTACAGCATTAAAATGTCATAAAATATGCAAATATATGGTCTGCAACTGTCAATACAGGCCAAACTACTGTACATGTACAGTATACTGTCAAACAAACCAACAAAACTCAGTTTTTCATTGTCATCCCATTGTGTCACTGTACACGTAACAAAAAAGTAGCTCAGAGTACTGTAAATATTGAAACCAAACAATAATGAAAAACAACAAGAACATCATAGTTAACAAAGTGAAAAGGGAATTGAAAAGAGAAGTGAATGCTGTATTGTAGCTCACACGGTAGCTTTATCTAGACCATTGTGTGTTAACAACATCAGCTGTAATCCGTGCACACAAACATTTTTGTTCAAAAACACATATCAACATAACTTTACAAAAATCTAGTCTCAAATGTTTGTGATTACTATTGTGGCATATTACTGAACAATACCAGGATGTGGCACAACACAGCAGAGACATTTAATGGTGATTATTAAAAAGTACAATATACACTATAGTATACCTCGATGTTCAACTCAGTTACTTACCGAGGCTACATATAGAAATCTATGTAAATAATGTAGAGTAGGGGTGTACTGTAGCAGATATGGTAATGTACAGTATCCAGAGGAAGAAATACTGCTCAACTCTGCTATAACAGCACTGATATAGCCTACATAACAGCACAACCCTGAAACTGAATCTTCATCACACTGAAAAACCTTTTAAAAAACCTTTTAAGGTAAGGTTTAAGGTAAAACCTTACATTAAACCTTACAATGATCAGCTATTGTGTGCATCCCTTTCATCCATAAACCAAATCTTAATTCTCTTGTATTGAACATGTTGGACCATTGGCATTGCAGTCTGGAAACTTCTGTGAATTAAATCCTATACTGTATGTCTGGGTGGCCTAACCTGGAGAAGAATCCAATCCTCTTCATCTCCAGTTAACAGACCAGATATGAGTGGCGTGCCGTACTGTACAGTACAGTACATGTCATCTGAGATCTTGTGTAGGACTAGTCAGCTCACTCTTGCTCCCAGGCAGCCTGTGCTTCTTCAGGCTGGGCGTACGCTGAGATGTCCTCATACAGCGCCCCCCCACACGTCTCTATCTCCAGGCCCTGCCGTGTCAAACAGTAGAACACATGACCGTCAATAGCTTTTGCACAAAGCAGTTGTGCACCACCACATTGCACCACAACATGCAGATGTAGGAGATTTGCAAGGCACAGAACATGGAAACAAGCATGTGAAATCAAGGTTTTAATAGATGTGAAATGTTGTCCAATTCAAGGCTAGAACGTGGTTAAACAATCACTGATGCCGAGCGAGAGGAGAGGAGTGTGTGTGTGTGTGTGCGTGTGTGTGTGTGTGTGTGCGTGTGTGTGAGTGTGCGTGAGTGTGCGTGTGTGTGTGTTTGAGTGTGCGTGTGCGTGTGCGTGTGTGTGTGTGCGTGTGTGAGTGTGTGTGTGTGTGTGAGTGAGTGTGCGTGTGCGTGTGCGTGTGTGTGTGTGTGAGTGTGCGTGTGCGTGAGTGTGCGTGTGTGTGTGTTTGAGTGTGTGTGTGTCTGTGTGTGTGCGCACAGCTGTGATGGCATGCAACGTTTCCTGTTTGTTACAGAGGGCAGATCAAATTTTAAGACGAGCTAAAGCAATTATATAGAAAGAATATTGTTACCATTTTAAACATTTTAATGTAAATGATCTAAGATTTTATTCATTATTTTTCTTTAATGTACATTTTGCAGGTACAGTCCATAATAAACTACTGGAACAGTCCATAATAAACAATAAACTACTGGAACAGTCCATCATTGATATGCTCCAGTGTGCCGACTCTAGTCTTTCTTTCTCAACCACGACTTCGGTTTGTCCTGCACCTGGTCTGCATAGTGGATGGGAAGGAAACTCTTTTCTTTTCAATAGGCTGTATGCACTGTATGAAATTAGACATGCTTCTCTATTTCCTGTCCTACACTATTGGATGAAATTATTAATCAGGTGTGCCTGACTGCACTTGAATAATCATTTCATCCAATAGTTTAAGACAGGAAATAGAGAAGCATGTCTAATTTCAGGAAGTGCTGGAGTTGTGCATACAGCCCATTAACAACAGAAGCACCCTTGGTAACAACAGAACAGCCCTCTGAAAGGTTCCGACCCTATGGTTCCCAATAGAGCCGTTTTTGGAACCCTTTTCAGCTCTGTAAGGGTATAAAAGGGTTCATTCTTTATGGAACCTTTTTTCAGAGGGTTATTCTATTGTTACAAATGGTTCTATATAGCAACCTTTTTACATTGACATTTTATTTATTTAGTAGACACTTTTATCCAAAGAGACTTACATTACAATAATACTGTAAGTACAGTACATTGTCAAGAGTAAGGGAACGGACCGTACATCCCAGTCATTGTCAGTAAATCATTCTATAAGAGCAGGTGACCTCACGGCGCTGGCATACCTCATAGATGTGATCATGTTCAGGCTCTTCGTAAATTGTCTCTTCTTTTTTCAACTGAAAGTGAGAACCCGATTACAGAGTGAATAGAAGCATGTCTAGTGTGTTGGTCAGTATGGGACAGGATTGAGATATAAATTGCTACTTACCAGGGTTCTTCTGTATAAAAATGGAGCAGCAGCACAAAGGACTAAGAGGAAGATTTGGACCAGGATCAGAATGTCCTTCATCCTGCTCCTTCCTTCTGCACTGTCCGTGTTGTACGGTCCTTTACAGAAACGCAGGGAGCAGAGTCAATCCTACTGTCCTGACCCAATTCAACTCAACCCAACTCAACTCAACTCAACTCAACTCAACTCAACTCAACTCAACTCAACTCAACCCAACTCAACCCAACTCAACTCTACTCAACTCAACTCAACTCAACTCAACTCAACTCAACCCAACCCAACTCAACTCAACCCAACTCAACTCAACTCAACTCAACTCAACCCAACTCAACTCAACTCAACCCAACTCAACTCAACTCTACTCAACTCAACTCAACTCAACCCAACTCAACCCAACCCAACGCAACTCAACTCAACTCAACTCAACTCAACTCAACCCAACTCAACTCAACCCAACCCAACGCAACTCAACTCAACTCAACTCAACTCAACTCAACTCAACCCAACTCAACTCAACTCAACCCAACTCTACTCAACCCAACTCAACCCAACTCAACTCAACTCAACTCAACTCAACTCAACCCAACTCAACTCAACTCAACTCAACCCAACTCAACTCAACTCAACTCAACCCAACTCAACTCAACTCAACTCAACCCAACTCAACTCAACTCAACTCAACTCAACTCAACTCAACTCAACTCAACTCAACTTTATTTATAGAGCGCTTTAAAAACAACCATGGCTGCAACAAAGTGCTGTACATGAGTAATCATAAATACATAAATACAAACAGTAACAAACAATAAAAACAATAAAATATTTAAAAATTTAAACAGGAGCAAAGTCTCATGGCCGGTTGAAAGCCAAGGAATAAAAATGGGTTTTAAGACTAGTTTTAAAAATGGACGGTGATGAAGCCTGTGGAATGTGCAGGGGTAGGTCGTTCCAAAGTTTGGGGGCAGCGACTGAAAAGGCTCTATCCTCCCCTGAGCTTCCGCTTTGACCTCGGTACCTCCAGGAGCAGCTGACCTCTGAGCTTTGACCTCGGTACCTCCAGGAGCAGCTGGTCAGCTGACCTCTGAGCTTTGACCTCGGTACCTCCAGGAGCAGCTGGTCAGCTGACCTCTGAGCTTTGACCTCGGTACCTCCAGGAGCAGCTGGTCAGCTGACCTCTGAGCTTTGACCTCGGTACCTCCAGGAGCAGCTGGTCAGCTGACCGGAGGCCCCGGGCAGGAGCATGAGGATGGAGCAGCTCAGAGAGGTCGGACGGGGCGAGACCATTTAAAGATTTAAAAACAAATAAAATAATCTTAAAATGAACTCTAAAGTGCACAGGCAGCCAGTGGAGCGAGGCCAAAATGGGTGTTATGTGCTCCCTCTTTCGTGTAGCAGTTAAAAGACGGGCAGCATCATTCTGAACCATCTGGAAACGTGCTAGAGAGGCCTGACTGACTCCAATATAAAGTTAGTTACAGTAATCCAGCCGAGATGTGATGAAGGCATGGATTACTGTTTCAAAGTGCTGACGTGCGAGAATGGGCTTGACCCAACCCTAACCCAGGCTGTCCTGACCCCACCCTAACCCAGGCTGTCCTGACCCCACCCTAACCCAGGCTGTCCTGACCCAACCCTAACCCAGGCTGTCCTGACCCCACCCTAACCCAGGCTGTCCTGACCCCACCCTAACCCAGGCTGTCCTGACCCAACCCTAACCCAGGCTGTCCTGACCCGAACCCTAACCCAGGCTGTCCTGACCCCAACCCTAACCCAGGCTGCCCTAAACCTCAAAAAGGAATGGTCAAATGACCCCTAATATTTAATATGAAATAATAATTCTTTGTTTCCTTCATCTAATTTTGGTCAGTCTTGTTTTAGACAGTTACCCAATTACCAGGTGAATTGATGTACAGTATACAATCCATTAGAAGCTTGTAAATTAAAGTGCAGGAATGTACAGCATCATACACCTTAACATGCTGCTACTGGCATACTTACTGAACACCTGTATTTCAGTCCCAGGGCCCCAGGTCTGGTTCATCCTGCAGAAGTACACCCCGCTGTCCATGGTGCCCAAACCTCGGAAGCGTAAGGAAGCGTTTCGTGTCGGACTCTTTTCCTGCATGCTGATTCTCTCCCCCGTGTCCACTCTTGTCCTGTTCTCAGCGTCGTATCTGGAAGCTTTGTACCACTCCACTCGAGCTGCTCGCGTACGGTCTGAACCCACACAGTAGATCATCACATTTCGGCTGGTTTTGACCCCATAGAAACGAGGCTTCTGTGTAATCTGTAGAGTAGTGGTTAGAGCTGTGGAGACCAAAAAAAAACAATAAATGAAATGTATTTCTATACACGGAGTGGATCGGCTGTGGCTCAGGAGGTAGAGCGGGTCGTCCAATGATCGCAGGGTCGGCGGTTCAAATCCCGGCTCCTACTGTTCACATGTTGAAGTGTCTTTGGGGAGGACACTGAAACCCTAATTGCTCCCAGTGAGCAGGCTGGCACTTGCATGGCAGCTGCCACCATTGGTGTGTGAATGTGGGGATATGAATGGATGAATGACAGGTCATAGTAAAGCGATTTGGATAAAAGCGCTATATAAGTGCAGTCCATTTACCATCCATTTATCACTTAAACCTTCTGAAAGTAACAAGGTGCATCACTGAGCCCAAACCCAAGATACCACACCCCCATTAACACAAACAATGGTTACAGTGGGGGGGGGGGGACTTTGGGTGGATATTGAATTTCCCTCTCATTTACACATTTTTCAATTATACTATGCAATATTGTGTACTGTGTATATTATGTAGGCTACTATTATTCATTCTTATCTGCAGATATGTGAAGATGAGTAACTTCCTCATTTATGAACAGATGTTCAGGAAATGTGGCTTGAGACCAAAATAACATGCAAAACAATACCTGCTTTTACAGTCGATACAAAACAATACCTGCTACGTACTTACTGACTGTACATGTTAAATACTGTAATCTATCTTCATAATCTAGTATAATGTGTGATACTTAAGCAGTTAAGTAATAACTTCCGTATGTAAACATCTACTAACTTTTCCTTATCTATACAGATATGCAGTTCATAGAAACATCTTTAAAGGGTCTTAATTGTCATCGACTCTCACCTGACAGGTTCACCAAGACAAGCCCAAAACAGCCAACCAGTAGCAAGTGCATGATAGCTAATAATACTACTATGGACTTTAAAGTCAGAGGTTGTTGGAGTAAGTCCTCTACTAATACTGTATGAACACCTCGATTGTGTTGGGAGGAGGGTGGAGCTGGTATCGGGGTGTGTGCTGACTGTACAACTGACCACACCTCTTGTAAACTGTCATACAGTATAATATATTCACTTTCCTCAACTGGTCTCAAAATATTGTTGTGTGAGGCTCACTCGGGCCTGTGTTAGGGTGATGGTTCAAACTGGCTTTTTCAGACCAGCTGCAGTTGCGACTCAATATTTTGAAACCATGCTGTATGTAATAAAATACTAATCATATATTGTATTTATTTGAACTAAATTGCATTAGAAGATCCTCCACAAATCACAACATAAAAACTAAAAGTAATACTAATATTATCTAACAAGAAATATCATTATATCAATCACTTTGGGTTAGCTCTAAGGTTCATTCATGTGTGATTTTGACACAGCTCCAGCAGAGCTGATCACAAACAAGGGAACCTCTTATAGAAGAAAGACCATGTACTGCCTGTATAATAATGTTGACACTTATACTACAGTATATCTAGGACTGATGCACAATGACAACAATTCTGCTTGCAAAGAGAGATTCACTGGACAATCCCAATGAAAGTTATCAGCCATTACAAACTCACACCAGCGCTTAAATGTGGTTTAGAGTATCCATGCAAATTGGCAGGGAAAGAATTGGCAGTAGTACTGTCTATGGTTCCCATAGGGTTGGCTCAGCAGTACTGTGTATTCATAAGCGTGGTGGACACTGCCCTCTGCGCCCACTCTGAGAGCAAACTGGACTGGTAGAGACACGTCTTCAACACCACCTGTCATGAAGGTCGAAGGTCACCCCCCCGACCTTTTCTGTGGGTAGTGCAGCTGGAACTGGTAGACTCATTTGAAAGCACATTTCCAGATGTACGCTTTGTCAAAATAACTTGTGAAAAACAAGACAGAGGAGATGTAGAGTCAATAAAAATCTTTAAACCATAGAACAAGTCCACGACTTGTTGGGAAAATGGTTATATAGTAACAGTGTACAGGACAAACAACTAAGCAATTGCTTTAGCGGACTGTTAGTGTGCAAGCACTAGTATAGGCCTACTTTTACAACTCTACTATCACAAAAGTTCTCAGAACTCAAACGTTTAGCAACTTAAGCATAAGACATGTGTTGAGGATATTCAATACACAGCTAATCCCTCGGGTGTCATTGGCCAGATGAAAGGAGATATATCAGCTGGATGCCACTATTGGTCATCCAGAGTTCAAGCTTTTCCATCTCCAGTCTCAGCTGCAGCTTTCACATGTCTTTTTCCACGAGTGAGTCTGACAAAGCCTATGAATTGGACAAAGCATAGACTTACTAAGTCCAGTACATCAATGAAAACGGAAACAACCAAATAAATAATGATTATTATGTACATGAAATGAGAAAAAAAGAAATCCGGAAAGATTGGTGGTAAAATCACTTCCATCGCAAGCAAAATGTAACTGATTTTCTGTTTTGCTGATCTTATTAGCTACCTGTGTTAAATCCATCTTGTAGACTGGGATGAAAATAGCACTGAATTATGTGTGAACAAGCAGAACTAACAGCCAGGAGTACCATATGTGCTGCACACAGAGAACCAGTAGAGGGCGGTGTTGGAAACATGATTCATTACTAACTGGACAATACTGATGCAAGCACTTTGCTTGTTTTTTTTCATTTGCTATGTTTTATTCTAACATGGTTCAATTTCACAATAATAAAAATCGATTTGAATAGATAATACAAAGTAAGAAAGTCTAAAAAAAGAAGAAAAACTTTCCAACGCGTATCCAAAAGTATATACAGGCAACATTGATAGTTAGCAGACCATTAAAGCATTGCATATTACGCTCCCGATTTTACAAATGTAAACAATGGCATATTATTTTGATTACTTTTGCAATAAAGAGATGTTTCAAATACAATCACTGCAGTTAAAAAAAACTTGCAACAGTACAAGTTTACAGCATGTCTGTAGCACATGACTTTTTTTCTTTTTCTTCTTTTTTTATAACAAAGAGTGATCCAGAAATATGTTTTAAGGCCCACTGGTCGTTACATTAATCTCCAGGGAGCATGTTTAAAGCTGACTCAAACACACTTCTACGTGCTCTAATTGTCTAAGTCTGAAAGAGCTCAGGTTACAAAGCCGCTCTACATTCTAATACACAAAAATTGAACACTTAAAAAGTGCTTATTTAATTTAATGATACTTTCCCACCAAGTATGACATTTTAATTAAATTTAGATTAAGACTTACACAAGTGCAGTAACTTTACAATATGAGGACACACTTGACCAAACATTAAATTCATGTATGAATTGTTCTTAAAGTGACGTTCAGGGTTAATGATATTTCGATGTGGGATTTTCTTTCGTATTACTCCAAAACACAATTCACAATTGTCATTTAAGTGGTAGAAGAGTCTTAGTTTTGACTTTCAATTTGTCCGGTGTGAAAGTTCAGTATATGACCAGAGTAGGGGGTCAAAGGTTATTATCACTACTGAGTAGCTATTTTGGACCTCCATCTTACAGTGTCATGCCATACACAACCTACAGTACTATTCTGACGCTTACGGTATGCATGTTATACCTGGGTTGGCTAATACCCATACTCAGGCATTCGTTGATATCATTCTGTATACTGTCCCACTGTATACAGGACAGTTTCTCTCTAGAGTGCTCATTTAAAACGCAGGTATGGTGAGATGCAGGGCATGTGTGATGGAGAGCCAGGCTGGCCCGGTGTGTTTGACTTCAACCTCAATGCTTTCTCCATAAACACGACAGACTAGTCAATTAAATTGACTCATGACAAATTCTAAATGACGAATTACACTTAATCACACACACACATTCAAAATATTTAAACGTAAACGTATTACATTTGTTGACTGATGAATTAGACAATGTTAAAAAAACAAACACTTTAAGACAGGTATCTGGTTGTTAAAGTTGCCCGACATGACGTTCATGTAAACATCACAGACTGATTTGACAGTTATTCCCTTATAACCCCAAAACTGATACTGTACCCACCAAAGTGACAACAGAAAATGTGATTAATATAACTGAACATGGAGACAGTTCACGCATTGAAGAAGCTTAGAATTTCAGAATTTGTGGAGAAACACAATCTGATAAGAAATGGCTGCTCTCGTAGACCTGTGTGACCTAACGATGGGACCAGCTTGGAGAGGCCTCAAGACAGGGGTGCCTCTTACAGATACACAGTAAACTGCTTGAACATGACCTAGGGAGTTATAAATAGTGCAAAGTAAACTGGGGTCCTTCAGAAAGAGCCAGAATACAAGTAAGAGGACTACTCTGCTTTATCAAGTGACAAGCTCAGACTGTGAATGCTGGCCTTCTTCGTACACCTTTCTAATAGTATGAAATACTGTAGTGACTCATTTAAAAATATGCACCCTTTATACAGTATGCGGTGATGTCTATAATTTCAAAATATTATGGGCTGGGGCTTAAATACTGCATTAGGAACAGAGAATAAAAACTCAAAATTTTGAAAAGATTTGGATGGCTATTAACGTTTCCTTGAAGCTTGAAATTTGAAGAATATCATATTCACATTTCGTCGGTTTTATGCAGAATGCAGATTTTCTAAAAGACAGGTGTTCTAAAAAAAAAAAAAGAAAAAAAGAAAGAAACGGCCTTACAAAAATATAGGTACAAAACATGACCCCATTCATTTAGTCTGATGATCAATAAACATTCACAACCCTTGTATCAGCAATGTGCAATCCCTTCTTACAAGTGCTACGTGGAGGTGTCAACTGCATTGGTAACACTTCATGGCCACCTAAAACTACCCATTTGGTAGGAGAAAAATACAGTAGGAAGACTATGTTTGTTATACAATCGACTCTCGTAGGTTGCCCTCTGATGTGGAAAGCTTGTGGTTGGGGGCAGAGCGTAACACCACCTCACTGGTGACCTCCACAGGCACTACAAGGAGATGCGGGTCGACAGGGTCGGGTTCGGGCTCAAGGTAGTCGGACATCAGGTCGGACATCGTCTCGGACATCGTCACGGGGGCCGGGCTTGGCAGGGCCTCCAGCAGGGCCCGCTCCATCTCCCGGGCGAGGTCCGGGTTACTCCCGTAGAGCACGTTCATCTTCCGCGCCAGCAGCCCCTCTCTCTCCGGGGGCTCCTCGTCTCCAGCGTTCCTCGCCCGCTTCTTGGAGCGCCGCATGAAGGAGGCGTGGCGGATGTAGCGCTGCAGCAGGTGCTTCCGGTAGGCCCTCTGGATGACCACGGCGGCCGCCTCCTCCTCCTTGCGGCGCAGGGTGGTGGTGATCGGCGCGAAGGAGGCGGAGGTGGGGTTGCTCATGACGAACTTGGCCTCGATGCTCCCGCGCATGGCCGCCATCTCCACCGTGTCGCCCAGCACCTCCTGCGTGACGGCCAATAACATATCCAGGCAATGGATCCTGTCCCCGATGACCAGGGGGAGGTCCATGTTGATCAGCCGTATGCGGTTGGGTTTGGCCACACGCAACGGGTCCTGCAAGGTGTCGCAGAACTCAAAGATGCGGCTGTAGTCCAGGAATTGGGTCGCCTCAACGTCAAACTTCTCCCAGGTCTCGTTGAACATCTCAAAGTCGTCCTCGCACAGCAGGTCGCCGCTCTCTTCCTGGGCAACGTTGAAGTTCTCCAGGATAATGGCGATGTACATGTTGACCACGACCAGGAAAGATACGATGATGTAGCTGCAGAAGAACATGATGCCCATGCCCGGGTTGCCGCAGTCTCCCCTCACGTCCGTGCCCGGATTCTCGATGTCCGGGTCGCAATCCGGGGGGCCGCTGTTGAGGATGGGGAGCAGGAGGCCGTCCCAGCCCGCCGACGTCGTGATCTCAAACAAGCAGATGATGCTGCTGCCGAACGTTTGAAAGTTGAAGATGTCGTCGATGCCGGCCTGCTTCTTCACGTAGGCGAAGTTCGACATGCCAAATATGGAGAAGATGAACATGATCAGGAAGAGCAGCAGGCCGATGTTGAACAGGGCAGGAAGTGACATCATCAGGGCAAACAGAAGCGTCCTGATGCCTTTAGCTCCTTTAATGAGACGAAGGACCCTTCCTATCCTGGCCAGTCTGATGACCCTGAACAGGGTAGGCGACACAAAATACTTCTCAATGATATCAGACAGCATTATACCTGGAATGGAAAGAGATGCACTCAAATTAAGGAGCAATTACATCTGTCGATTCACAGTTCAGATTGAAATAACATCTTTTCCCAACATGAAGTTACAGTATTGTTAACACCTCTCATCGGTGTTTATTGCAGTGTGCAATGGGGAAAATACATACCTGCTATCGACAGGATGACCACAATAAAGTCAAAGACATTCCATCCATTGGTGAAGAAATAATGTCTGAGGGCAAACAGCTTGAGCAAACACTCCCCTGTGAAGATTATGATGAAGATGAGGTTGACCTGGTAGAGAAATTCCTCCTTCTCTACACTCTGGTCGTCCGTCTCAACCATCATGGTCACCATGTTGAGGCAGATAAGAACCATGATGAAGATGTCGAAGAACTGCTGAGAGATCAAGTCGAAGACCACTCCTTGGATTTGATTCTTCAGGGCAGATGGACATGGAGGGAGAGAGGGTGAGAGATATAACATAACAAGATCTAACAGGTGGTAAGATATTTGGTGTGATCCACTGCGTGCAGTTCAGAGAAGGTTAATATAGGACAGGTGAACGATGACATGGTTGTGTCATGCATTCCAAGGTGATGTCGTAGACTAGAGGGTTCACTGTTATGGAGACGTCATGGCCTTGAATGAACAATGCAATCATAAACTAGCAAACATTGACATTTTGTGGTATTTGCTGCTACAGTATGAATGTCACTTGTTTGTTATGGATGCTTCAGTTCAGAATCATGTCTATTTTAAATCATGGCTATATTTAGACTGAATGCAACAAATCACCACTACTACTATGATTGCTACTCATATGCTAGCAACAAGGGTGTGGTTACAACTGAAATCCATCTCTGTCTTGCATACCGCTGGCCTTGGGATGGGCTTCTGTGGCTTCTTAGAGCCAAGTTTCTTCATGGCGTTGTAGTATTTCTTTTGCTCCTCAGTCATGAAGAGGTCTTTGCCTCCAAAGTGCAGAACCAAATGACAAAAATGATTCTGGGCATTCATAAAGAGAGCAGACACAACTAA
This sequence comes from Borostomias antarcticus, assembly GCF_949987555.1. Lineage (NCBI taxonomy): Eukaryota > Metazoa > Chordata > Actinopteri > Stomiiformes > Stomiidae > Borostomias > Borostomias antarcticus. The sequence goes on from NC_140255.1 coordinate 19,137,437, forward strand.
TTTTCTTGTATGCAATGACTGAGGTAATTTTCTCAAAAGTAAAAAATGTATGTGACACTTATCTTCTTCTTTTGCTGATTAAAATTGTCTATAATGACACCGATGAAGAGGTTGAGAGTGAAGAAGGAGCCGAAGATGATGAAGATGACGAAGTACATGTACATGTATATGTTGATCTCATACGAAGGCTGCTCCTCCACCTGACAAACCACAACAAGTTAGTTTGCTGTAAAGGAAAATACGCATCTACAGCATAGATTCATAATAAACATTAAAAACTCTATTTTTGAATTCCCTCCATAGTTATTGTAAAACATGCACAATGTAATAGTACATTGAACCCCAACGTTAAAATGTTTTCATGTATAAGTGTGGAAGTACACCTCTCTCGAATCCACCGCAGCATACATGATGTCCATCCAGCCTTTAAACGTAGCCTGTGAAAATACAGTGCACAGCTTGGAGATTCTGGTTTACACTTGTGTAATTACTTACGCTGCCAAACCACTATATCATGTTATTACATAGCATTTCTATGTAACTACAATGTTGTTACTAGCGATATCATAGTCTCGCGAGCCAGACGAGTCGACTTCCGGCCTGGACTGTCAACTACGTCTGGTATTCAGACGCAGAAATTTTGATGAAGGAAGTTGGGGGGAAAAAACGGGCGGATATCCCGTCAAAACTCCGTAGAGAGTAGTAGACAGTCCGGACCGGAAGTGATGAGTTTTTTTAAGAACTTCCTTTTACAAATTCTAAGCGGCTGAAGTCCAGACTCTCTACGGAGGAGAGATATCAGACTAGCGATATCAGTACTATAGGCGCCTTTACAAAGTGACCATGTGAACTGGTGGTGGTTTGTATGGCTGCGTGGCTAGACTGATCCGTGGAAGAGAAAGTGAATGTGCACTCACAAGATTAGAAGGGTGACCTATAGACTGTACCTAGTCCCCACTTTTGCCTTCTTCACATTACAAATTAGGCTCCGCCCCTTTTCCCAGAGGCCATTGTGCTCACCACTTGCAGCAGGGAGAGGTAGCCTAGGCCAACGTTGTCGTAGTTGACCTTCACGTTGACCCAGCGGGCCTCCTGGGTCTCGTGCATCAATTCGATGCATTGGCTCCGGTTGTTCACCTCCGTGATGGGGAACAGCTCGTCCGTGGTGGTGTTGATGCAGCGGTAGAACTTTCCGGCAAACAGGTTGACCCCCATGATGCTGAAGATGAGCCAGAAGATGAGGCACACCAGCAGCACGTTGAAGATGGAGGGGATGGCCCCGACCAGAGCGTTCACTACCACCTGTCCAGACATTTAAAAATGAAAATAACAAAATAAAGGTTACTGCAGTCAATTGTAGCCAAACCTGTTACTCAGCGACCACATTACGCCATAATACTCCTTAATGCGCCAAACGTCAGTCAACTCCTAAACATCTTAGTCAGAATGGTAAGGAAGCAATCAGATGAAGGTACTGTAGTAAAGGTGTGGTTGTGAAACGCTTTGGTGAGTTATACGTTAGTGTGGGGATGCGTTACATTTCATGTGCAAGCTTGAGTCATGTCGCCCTGGATGCATGGATTTCTGTCAGTGTGTGTGTGTGTGTGTGTGTGTGTGTGTGTTTGCATGTGTATTAATTGGAAAGTGTGATGACTTACTCTCATCCCTTCAAATCTTGACAGAGCTCGAAGAGGCCTTAGAGCCCTGAGTGTCCGGAGAGATTTGATTGGTCCGAGTTCAGAATAACCCATCCAATTGGCTCCTAAACTGATCAGGGAGACCTGAGGCAGATTTGGAACGGAGGTCAGGGGTGGCGGGGAGCCCAGTGTTCAGCGCATCCACCCAGTGACCGAAAGGTCGCTGGTTTGAGCCCTTGAGCAAGGCATTCAACCCCAACACTAGCTCATAACTGTAATTCACTTGGGATAAAAGCTGCTTACGGACCAGAATATGTAAAGGGTAATAAGAACAAACTCTTGAAATTGCTTTACCCGCTATCAGATACATGTACTCGCACTCTGCTTCTTATTATTCCCATTATTTGAAAACAGGAAACTTACATCCACGATGAGGAAGTCCAGCCAACACCAAGCATTGGTGAAGTAGGTCTTGAAGCCATATGCCGTCCACTTTAGGAGCATCTCAATGATAAAGACGTACGTGAAAATTTTATCAGCATACTCAAGGATGATTTTGATGACCCTGCGCCTCTCAATGTAAATGTCTTCGAAGGCCTGTTGGAAGAACGCCAAAGAGAGAGAGAGAGAGAGAGAGAGAGAGAGAAAGAGGGGGGGGGGGGGCGAGAGAGAGTGGGAGGGAGAGAGGGGTAGGAAGAAAGAGAAAGGGGGGGAGAGGGATGGAGGAAGAAGAGAGAGTGGAGAAAGAGAGAGAGGGAGAGGAGGAGAGCGAGAGGAGGAAGAGAGAGAGGGAGAGGAGGAGAGCAAGAGGAGGGAGAGAGAGAGGGAGAGGAGGAGAGCAAGAGGAGGGAGAGAGAGAGAGAGAGAGAGAGAGAGAGAGAGAGAGAGCAGACACTAAGAACCTCACAGCTTATGCCCAGGAGAAAAGAATGTGATCCGCAGTAAGAGTGCTGGCTGAGTTGGGTCTGACTGCACTCAGCAGCCTGCTGGAACAGAACCTGAGGTGTAACGGTATGAACGTTTCACATCACAATTATAGTGACCAAAATCATCACGGTTATCAGTATTATCCTGGTATTGTTAAAATGTGAAAATGTTCAAAAACTACTGATACACACACTGAAATCATTTCACCAAGTTTTATATTGAAAACCTCAAATAAAATTAGCAGCATGCACTTTTTGTTTGCAGAAATATGAAAATAATGCGTCTTGGAGACTGTTGCTAACCTGGGTTGATGTTGAGCGGTACTGACAGTGAGTTTTTTAAAGCGCAGAAATCAAACACGGTTTTAGTGATCATTTTATTGCGATAAATGTAATCAGATTTGATCGTGGTTTATTATGCCGGTAATTGTTGTATCCCTAAACAGGACCAGCTGTGAGACTCACCAGCGCGCCACTGCTGAGCAGGATCATGAAGATGATGAAGGTCTCAAAGTAGTCGTGCTCCACGATGGTGAAGCACGTCTTGCGGAGGTTCCACCACTGTTTTCCCCTCCCCTGAGTGATGTCCACTGTTAGAAACGGCCATCGTCTGATACACTCTGACGGGAAAACAATATATATATACTGCTCAAAAAAATGTACGGGAACACTACATCATCAATCATCATCGTGGATTGCGATGAACAAAATATTCAAGTTGAAAATCTTTATTGATTACATTGTGTAATTCGTCACATTCGTAAACGAAGTAAGAACGGTTAATGGAAACCAAAATGATTATATATATATATATATATATATATATATATATATATATATATATATATATATAATGACCCTGGCTGTCTTTTTTTTTTAAAACTTTTTTACAAATATATATAGATATTTTTTTTATATCTCAATTTTTTTTAATTAAACAAAAATGAACATGTGCACTCTATTGTGGTGGCACAATAACATTGAGCCTTCTTTTAAATCTTTGTGGCAGTTGTTTTCTGAGCACTCTAACTATGCCCTATTACAGCTCCTTACAATACTTGCTACACTGATTACACCTTAATAAGCGCACTTATGTAAAGTGTTACCAAAAATGCCTATAAAGCTTAACGCCTCTGGAATATAGAGGTCTTTATAGTACTAGTATTATATAGTATAATAGTAATAGTATATACTATATAGTATAATGGTATAATACTTAGTTAGATATTTTGGAACTTTTGATTCGTGCGTACCATCAGTGAAGCAGGCTTGTGGCTCTTCTGGCTCGGGCTCCTCCTCTTCCTCTTCCTCTTGCTCAGGTTCGGGAGGCTGGTAGTCCACCGTGCTGCACACAGACGACGCGTCATCGTCCTCCAACGCGCCCATGAGCTGCAGAGGAGCAGACAGCGACGCCCGGTCAGAGAGACACGCAGGATCAGCCACGGGAGAGAGGACTACAGTAGTACAGAAGGTCAGTGAAACAGAGAGGGATGTGTCGCGAGGTTGAGTAGGTCCACCGACATGCCTCAAATTATTAAAGCTGCTTATGTTTTTCATTCTTTTAGGATTGATTGAAACATAAAGACCTTGTAAAGCACATCAAATCGGGTTAAAGCACAGATTTGTTATTGTTATTTTTTTTTTTTTTACCCATTTCCAACAGGAACATGTATAGGTACTGTAGCTAGAGGGGACTGGAGGAGGACTGTACTTCCCAGTGTATTGATCATAACTACAGAAACTCACAAAACATAGATAGATAGATAGATAGATAGATAGATAGATAGATAGATAGATAGATAGATAGATAGATAGATAGATAGATAGATAGATAAACAGACAGACAGACAGACAGACAGACAGACAGACAGACAGATAGATAGATATCGAGAGAGAGAGAGAGAGAGAGAGAGAGATACACTGTAGGTATTTATCTAAGATTTAGTGACTCACTTTGATACATACGTTTGATATTACCACTGCCTACCGTTGTACCCTTGAGCAAGGTACTTAATGCCAACACTAGCTCAAAACATTGTAAGTCGCTTTGGATAAAAGTGTCTGCTGAATGACCTTATTGTAATACCAATACCTCAACCACAAGCTCAGACCACAGTTGCATCTGTAACTTCAATAGGCATAATTTCAGCCACCTACAGTATTGTGATCAACTCTTCCCAAGGACTATTTCTGTCCGTTATAAAGCATAATGAATAAAAGATAAAGCGCCATCTCCAGCACAGCATGAACACTGTTTCATCAGTCATGAATAATGCGTGAACACTATTTTATCAGTCATGAATAATGCGTGAACACTATTTTATCAGTCATGAATAATGCTGACATACCGCTGGACGATCCTTATGCTCCTTTTCTTCATCTGACGATCCAGATTCAGAATCATTTTCTTCCGGGTTCTCAAAGTCCGACTCCCCCTCGGCAATCGGCACTTTGAGTCTGATCTCTGCATCCACAAAAACCCCAGTCCTGCCCTCGACCACACAGTTAGACATCCCGTCGGCCATTTTGAAACCCTGGCCAGTGTTCAAGTGATTGAGCTCCAGGCACTCCTTTTTGGACTCTCCTTCGAATTCCTCATCGCCCTCCTCGTCTTCTTTGGGCTTTTTACCCAGAACCTTCTGGACCATGCCTGCGAATAAGGCCTTGATCCAGTCGATTCCCCTCGTGATCCTGCCGATGGCGATCTGAAGGTTGTTCATCTCTCCGTCGTCATCTCCGCTGGAGAGGTTGTCCCCGCTGAACGAGCTGAGCAGCAAGGCTAGAAACAGGTTCAGCACCTGGAGAGGACAACGGAAACCATTTTGCTGTCAACTACTAAGTTGTAATTTTTAGTTGTAATTTTTTGTACATAAAAACAGAAGTTTACTTTAATTTTTGGTTAAAGTTTAAGGATTTATTCCATCTGAAGAAGACTCAACATATGAAGGAAATGTAGGCTGCACATTAAAAACACGACAATCAGTCAATTAGAAAAACAAATTTGACTCAAACCTATTTAACATGAAAAGTTGGAAGTAGGCCTTCTCTTTTGATTACCCGACCTCACGTTAATCTGAAACCTTAAGTTCAAGAGTGGCTCAAATACACATCGAGTATCAAGTTTGTGTTATTCCGACGTGGCGGTGCATTGATAAATATTATGTTGTCTAGCGACTCTTGCCGTGGCAGCTATGTTGAGTGTCTAAACCCTCTCAGTCCTTTTCTCAATTCCTATTTCCAGTGGTAGCTGGAGATCATGGTTACAAAGGACTGGGGCAGTTCTACAGCAGAGGTTGTGAATCAGACAGGGAACAGGAAAAGGGCTCAGAGGATATGGACTGTGGGGGGGGGGGGGGGGGGGGTCAATGTGGTAGAAAATCAAGCTAATCAAAGGTTTAAGGTGCATGCTGTGGCACAAGGTAGAGGTAGAGCGGCCTGAGCCGTCCAGACTGGCGATCGCAACGTCCCCAGTTCAATCCCAGCTCCTGGCATCGTGCCGAAGGGTCCTTGAGTCCCAAAATGGCTCCCGTGTGGCACGGTGGCGTAGTCCCTACAGTAGCACTGTAGCTCCTCAGGAAGGTCTCCCAGACCTTGCTGTGCGGAGTTTGCATGTTCTCTCCGTGTTCTTTCCTGCCAAAGAACCCAATACAAAAAACATGCAAAAGAACAGATCGCTAACGCTGTCATTCCCTGGCGAAGACGGACAGGAGCGTTTGGTGGGTCCCCGTGGCGCGACCCATGAACTCTGCCTGCTGTCTGCTCCCGCCGCCCTTGGTGGAAGGACGACAGGATGGGTGAAGAGCAGAGAACATTTCATCGGCGACCGTGATGCATGTGTGTGTGTGTGTGTGTGTTCCTTTGTGTCCCCCATTGCACGTGTGTGTTGGTGTGTACTGCTGTGTGACGGATAAAGATTATGTGGTTAAAGATCCTTTGTGGACAAGATCCGCCTTGACACTCTTCGGCGCAGGTCTGTTATTATCAACACGCAGTGGCGTCGGCGTCGACGGGACGTTTGATTCCGCCTCTCTATTGGCCAGAGATGCGTTCCGCTGACTCGGGGCCTCCTCTCTCCTGCAGCGCCGCATCCCTCGCTCAGCTGTCCCGAGCTTGTTCCCTCCGAGCCAGGGGCCTCACTTGAGCCGGGTCTTAACACGCACTCAAGGGCAGAACCACTGTTTGCTGGCTCAAGTCATTTTACTTAAATAGAAGCCCCCCCCCTCCCCCCCCAACTGTCAGAGTAAACGACACGGCTCGCTCGTTTCTATGCTGACATGAGATATAATAAAAGTCCAGTTACACATGGACAGGAAGTTCTGCCACGATGCTTTTGTTAGGTTGTCGCGATGAGACATTTCCTCTTCAACTCTACAGTATAACCTAGACAGGAAGTCCGTTAGGCTGGTGTGGTAAACATGGTGCTTTTGGTGATCAGCCGCTAACATGCTCATCTGCATGTCCTTGTTTTCAGAGGTCAAGGCGTGAGGTCAGGGTAGCTTCTGCACCCGGCATGGGCATCGTGGGCTCCTGTCTTAATCCTTGCGTGGCTCACTGCAACGTTTGAAACCAGGCTCCTGTATGAGTCATTTAATCCACATGAGCTAGTATTTTATTTCTGGCACATGCTCATCCTGTTAAACTCTTAAGTACAGTACAAAATAGTATAGTACAGTACTACTGTCCATTACTTTACAATTTTACTGTCCAGATTCCATGTTAGTACATAAAGTATTTGTATGACTTTTGTACATTGTTTGTACATTGTTTTCTTTAATTCCTGTGTCTGTTTATTGTGTACTTAATTTGATTATTTTTATGTTATTATTTTCATGACTGTTATCAATACTTTATTGTTCTGGTCATTGTAGTTTTTTCCCCTGAATATTTACGTGTGGTCTTCGGATGTGGAGAGTGGCCTTGTTGCCATCCATACCTTACTGGCTCACTTCTGTGCTCCGTGGGCCGGGTGTGTGTTGTGGTGGTTAGGATGTAACTAGGCTGTGTGGGTGGGTTGGAGTTGTTGAGCTAAGTGTGCGTGTGTATTTGTGTTGTTTTATGTATTCTGTAATTCATTGTTTAATGTTTGTATTTGTGTTATAGGACCCCCTCGAAAATGAGATGATACATCTCAAGGGGCTATCCTCAATAAATAAATTCAAATTCAAGTCATATCTTTGTGGTTCCTAGGGCGGTCCAGCAATAGACTCCCCAGACTCCCTGAACACAAGATCTCCTGGAATGAAATGAGTTTAATAATATCGTAATCGTTAGATCAGAAGAGATTTCAAGAAACTGTTACTGATCTTAACAAGTTAACAGTAGTGACAGATGTTCAGAGTTTGGGTACTGCCATGTGTTGAGAGGCAGTTGAGGGGCATTTGATGTGGTCTTTGGAATGCTCACTGCTTAAAAGATTGATCCTGTCTGAGCCATCTATCAACTATTTACATTTTTGACCGTTTGCCAGACCAGCTTTAAAAAAATAGACAGAAGAAAACAAGCAACTGCAGTATGAATGCTTAGGTTTTTAATGTTGTGCTGACACGGATCGAGTTATTTTAATGCTCAGTTAGACCAGTTGTGTAAGCGAATAAGATATAGACAAATTAAATCAACGGTTAGGGATTATGGATTAGGAGTTTTTGACGATGAGATTAAAGCACTGTTCTTGTACTCACCACCAGGTTCCCAATGACCATCACCATCATGAAGACCACCAGACACATCCCGGCGCCCGCCACCTCCATGCAGTCCCACATGGTCTCGATCCACTCGCCGCACAGGATGCGGAACACGATGAGGAAGGAGTGGTAGAAGTCGTTCATGTGCCAGCGCGGCAGCTCGCAGTCGGCGGCGATCTTGCACACGCAGTCCTTGTAGCTCTTGCCGAACAGCTGCATGCCGACCACGGCGAAGATGAAGACGATGATGGCCAGGACGAGGGTCAGGTTCCCGAGGGCGCCCACCGAGTTACCGATGATCTTGATCAGCATGTTGAGGGTGGGCCAAGACTTGGCCAGTTTGAAGACGCGCAGCTGCCTCCAACGCAGCACACACGTACACACGTACACACACACACACACACACACCGTCGCACGCAGAAACAAAATAAACAGTCAATTTCCTCTAATATTGTCTTTGTTATTGAACAATATTTAAAGAGGCACACTGATATAAAAGATACTTTTTAAAACGTATTTTATAAGGCAAGCCGATACAGTATTGAGGAATTGAATTGAAGTGTCAAAGGTCTTACCAAGCGAAAGGACCGGAGGACAGATAGGCCTTGAACATTCGCCAGTCCCAGCTCAACCAGGCTGAGCGTGACGATGATGCTGTCAAAGATGTTCCAGCCCACCTGGAAGTAGTAGAAGGGGTCCATGGCCACCAGCTTAAAGACCATCTCTGCTGTGAAGATTCCTGTGAATACCTGGAAGAGAAGGAATATTTCCATTATTTCGATATTTCGGGATACATCAGTTCTCATCAGCATATCACAGAAAAAAACCCCCACTGAAAACATAATGATGGGTATCTTTTACAATATAATAGATTTATGAAAATGGTCATAGCAGACCGCTCAGGTTTTGACATGAAGCCTATATGTCAAACTTTGATTGCAAGGATAATTATCCCTTTAAAACCCTAGCATGTGTCTACTGTATCATTAACTATGGCTCTAAAGTCTCACCAGGTTCTTTAACTATGGCTCTAAAGTCTCACCAGGTTCATATGACTCTAAAGTCTCACCAGGTTCTTATGGCTCTAAAGTCTCACCAGGTTCTTTAACTATGGCTCTCAAGTCTCACCAGGTTCTTTAACTATGGCTCTCAAGTCTCACCAGGTTCTTTAACTATGGCTCTCAAGTCTCACCAGGTTCTTATGGCTCTCAAGTCTCAGCAGGTTCTTTAACTATGGCTCTCAAGTCTCACCAGGTTCATATGGCTCTCAAGTCTCACCAGGTTCTTATGGCTCTAAAGTCTCACCAGGTTCTTATGGCTCTCAAGTCTCACCAGGTTCTTATGGCTCTCAAGTCTCACCAGGTTCTTTAACTATGGCTCTCAAGTCTCACCAGGTTCTTTAACTATGGCTCTCAAGTCTCACCAGGTTCTTATGGCTCTAAAGTCTCACCAGGTTCTTTAACTATGGCTCTCAAGTCTCACCAGGTTCTTTAACTATGGCTCTCAAGTCTCACCAGGTTCTTTAACTATGGCTCTCAAGTCTCACCAGGTTCTTTAACTATGGCTCTCAAGTCTCACCAGGTTCTTATGGCTCTCAAGTCTCACCAGGTTCTTGAACTATGGCTCTCAAGTCTCACCAGGTTCTTTAACTATGGCTCTCAAGTCTCACCAGGTTCTTTAACTATGGCTCTCATGTCTCACCAGGTTCTTTAACTATGGCTCTCAAGTCTCACCAGGTTCTTGAACTATGGCTCTCAAGTCTCACCAGGTTCTTGAACTATGGCTCTCAAGTCTCACCAGGTTCTTGAACTATGGCTCTCAAGTCTCACCAGGTTCTTGAACTATGGCTCTCATGTCTCACCAGGTTGCCCACGGAGAGCATGTGGTCGAACTCGGGGCTCATGGGGTAGTGCTCCATGGCCATGAAGAGGGTGTTGAGCACGATGCAGATGGTGATGCCCAGGTCCACAAAGGGGTCCATCACCACAAAGTACATCCACTTTTTGCAGACCACCCAGGGCTCACAGCAGTCCCACTTCAGGAAGATGTTAGCAAACTTATACCAGCCAGGTGGACAAGGCCTCTGGGCTTCCTCCAGCTCTATGAGATAGGAGACATGATACATTAGGTATGGTGGGGAGTCAGCGCTGTTATAATGCTAAACGAAATAATGAATGAATGGATAACACAGGATAAAATCACTGATTTGAGGCTAGAGGTTCATTATCAAAGATGGTATCCACCCTTCTTCACATTAACAATAATGATGGATATCCAATTTCTATATCATACAGGTTAGCAAGGGTATAATAAAAGCATTGAAATAGAATACAACAGAGAGCAATGCCAGAATACAGTACATGCCCGTCGCTGCCAATTACGCTCTGTCTGAAATAGCTCCATCTTAGCACTAAGAGGACATGCCACTGTATGGTAACTGGGGTCGCTCCCTCACACAATGCGCTTAACACTGCTGTGTGGCAGAGCGCAGACAATGTTACTGCAATGGCCTGGAGATTAGAGAACGCCATGATTTCAACCGCATGATAAGCTAGGCAATTACACTTCACATTAGAGCGCGGCCGTCGACACTCGGAACTAAGCCTCTGTCTTTCAGAAACGTCTCGGGGATTTGACACGTCTAGGAAAAGATTCTGTTTTTCAGGCATATAAGGAGCTCTGAAATAAATGACATGGTGAATGCATTTAAAGGAATACTTTTGTGGTTTCTGTGACTGTTTGTGTTCCATTAGTGAATAAAATGTGTTTTTTTGAGGGATACTCGTAATTTTTAATATATATATATATTTTTTTTTATAGGGGGGGGCTTCTATTTATATTCTATTCTAATAATATATTATTTTTTTCAATTCGCAAAAATGCGAATGGTCTGGAAATCCAGAGTCTATTTTCAATTTCCAAGGGGCGTTATGACCAGACTGATATATGGAGAGAAATAGAGCTCATGTGATCTGGCAACGCCAAGCTACTATATTGCCCGTCAGCCCATAAAGTCAAAATGTTTCCAAACATTTTTTTCCGAAGCAAATTTTCTAAAAATGTACCATGATTTGAACCATGTGTGGCCATTCCTCTATGCAGGGCTGCCAAGTTTGACCAAAGGTTTGGAGTGGGATTTTTTCACTTAGTAACAAGCCCTACCTACTAGTACAGTGTGCCGTGTGAGCGTGACAATAGGCTGAAATGCGTCCTGTCTATGGAAGGAGGCAACTCTCAACTCACCATAGCTTTAGAAAAACTGTACCTTTAAGTAATTTTGTATGTAAGGCCTAATGAATGAATGTAATTGAAAACCTGCAAAAAGTTAAAACCTCAATGTATTGTAATATTGGATCCATTAAAAAAAAATCCTACATCACTTATTCAGTCATCATCGTCATCATCTTCATCATCATCAACAACAAAAGCAACAACAACAACAATAACAACAACAACAGTAGAAGTATTGTGATTTCTCCTACCTCCCATGGCATTGGTGAGAACACTGATACGACTTGCAGCTCTCTGTTTCACGCCCGGTTCATCGAGGAACCTCATGCTGTGGACAGAGCTGAGAGACGGCTCTTTGCATTCCTCCTCTGTGGCAGACTAGAAAAAAGTGAGGTTTGACAAAATCACCGTTAAAACTAGTCCAAGCTGTCAGAGAATTTATATCAGCCTGCCTCTGAATTCAAAACCAATGGAACTACAAAGATATGAAGATGGAAGTCACCTGACTTAGTCTCCTTTAGGAGAGATCAAAGTATAAAATTCTTAAAATGCTCCCAAAACGCCTAAAACGCCCCCAAAACGCCTAAAACGCCCAAGTGTACTAGAAAAAACAACCTGCGTTTTCAACGCAATAAAGTGATCAGCCCCGAAAGCCTGCACCCCCAGCAATGTCACCAAATTCTGACCTATTAACCTTTGACCTGAACATGTAAACAGGCAGACAGGGTAGCAGACCCACCTCCTCCGAGGACACTCGGTCAATGACCAGGCTGGGGATGATTCTCCCGTTACAGTCCTTGATGACTTCATCATCCTCGCTGAGGCTCCCCTCGTCGTCCGCTAACTCCGACCCCGTGTGCTGACTGAGCGCTTTCTGACTGGCGAGGGTCGCAGGGCTCCCAGTTACAGCCTGTCAAACACCAACGACAGATCAATAAATACCTCTGTACGCTTTGGACAATGGAAATGTGAGTGATTGACCTGTTAGTGTGTGATTTCATTTCAAACCTTTATTTATACGCGTGAAGCACTGAGGTTTCCCTCATTTACAGTGATGATGAGTTTACACAGAGACACAAATCAACAAAACAAATTTGATTGTTAATTAAGCCTTGCATTTACTACAGTAGATAGATAGATAGATAGATAGATAGACGGACAGACAGACAGACAGACAGATAGACAGATAGATAGATAGATAGATAGATAGATAGATAGACAGACAGACAGACAGACAGATAGATAGATAGATAGATAGATAGATAGATAGACAGACAGACAGACAGACAGACAGACAGACAGACAGACAGACAGACAGACAGACAGATAGATAGATAGATAGATAGATAGATAGATAGATAGATAGATAGATAGATAGATAGATAGATAGATAGATAGATAGATAGATAGATAGATAGATAGATATGAGACTGCGTTACTGCTGGCAGATTAGTCACCTGACCTGCTCCTGGTTCCTCAGCTGCTCCAGAAGCCTCTGGAACTCCTCCTCCTTCTCCCTGGCCTCCTCCAAGGTGGCGGCGTTCTGCTCGTCGTACGCCATGGCCACCACCGCCAGGATGAGGTTGATGAGGTAGAACGAGCCCAGGAAGATGACCACCACGAAAAAGATCATGTAGGTCTTCCCTGCCGCTCGCAGGGTCTGCATAGAGAACAGCACACGGAAGAGAGACAGAGAAAGTCGTGAGAACACAGCGTCTTCATCAGATATACAGTCGTGAGAACACAGCGTCTTTATCAGATATACAGTCGTGAGAACACAGCGTCTTCATCAGATATACAGTCGTGAGAACACAGCGTCTTTATCAGATATACAGTCGTGAGAACAGCGTCTTTATCAGATTTACAGTCGTGAGAACAGCGTCTTTATCAGATATACAGTCGTGAGAACACAGCGTCTTTATCAGATTTACAGTCGTGAGAACAGCGTCTTTATCAGATATACAGTCGTGAGAACAGCGTCTTTATCAGATATACAGTCGTGAGAACACAGCGTCTTTATCAGATTTACAGTCGTGAGAACAGCGTCTTTATCAGATTTACAGTCGTGAGAACAGCGTCTTTATCAGATATACAGTCGTGAGAACACAGCGTCTTCAGACTGGTTAAAAAAGAGAAAACTTTAAGAACTTAAAAAAAAAAGAAAATCCACCAGAACTGTGTGTTGTTGCCTTAAAGACATTGCTATTTAATATTTATTCTTTGGATTTTATTCCATGTCTCGTTGTTTTTATTTATTACCCTTTATAGCAGAAAAACAAGACCTTGATTCACTTTCACCAGAGGTCACCACATAGATCCTTTCATGGCCCTTATCACTGAGGGAGGAAGGAGGGGGGGGTTCAATTTCTGTGTGGAGCCCCCTAAACCCTAGAGCCGGCCCTGGAAAGTGTAGCTCTGTAATTGGAACGCCTCCAAATAGTAACTATTTATAGTTACATAGTCACCCTATATTTTCCTACACCTTAAACCAGGTCGGTCTGCAAATCCAAGTCAATCAAATGAGACATGCAGAGCTGATAACAGTTAGCAATCTTGAATTAAAGCTAATAAGTACCAACCAGCTGGAACAGGTTCTCCCAGTAATCCTGCGTCATGAGTCGGAAGAGAGCCAGGAAGGCCCAGCCGAAGGAATCATAGCTGGTGTAGCCATAGTTAGGGTTCCTCCCAGCTTTCATGCATGTATATCCTTCTGGGCACTTTCTATCAACAGGGCAGAGGTGAAGAATCAGTTTGGATAGCAGCACTCCCTGAATCCAAGTTTCAGCTTCTATTAGCTGAAAGAACTTGAACTGACATTTTGTTACATCTTTACTTTGTATACATGAATTACCACATAACGATATTAACTACATACAGTAGCAGCACCTGCCGAACCAACATTGTAGTTACATTAGATGAATAACAGTAGGTTATTACACAAGTGGACCGGGGTATGGGGAAGGGAGGTGTAAGGGTTGTGGCAAAATGTCAGCTAACAGTTGTTACTAAAACAAGATCAATGTTCATAAATCCACTTGCCTGCTTTGCGTTACAGTACTGTAATATACCAGAGCTGTAACAGAGCTGGTTCCTATGGCAACATACCAGAGCTGTAACAGAGCTGGTTCCTATGGTAACATACCTAGCATCAGAGCTGGTTCCTATGGTAACATACCCAGCATCAGAGCTGGTTCCTATGGTAACATACCCAGCATCAGAGCTTGTTCCTATGGTAACATACCCAGCATCAGAGCTGGTTCCTATGGTAACATACCCAGCATCAGAGCTGGTTCCTATGGTAACATACCCAGCATCAGAGCTGGTTCCTATGGTAACATACCCAGCATCAGAGCTGGTTCCTATGGTAACATACCCAGCATCAGAGCTGGTTCCTATGGTAACATACCCAGCATCAGAGCTGTTTCCACAAAGAAGAGCATCCAAGCTGCCGTCCAGATAGTAGTGATTCTCTATGACGAAAAAAGACCAAAATCACATCCACCCACTTAGCATCTAAAAACATTAATGCAAATTAAATAGCATATTACAGTACAATTTAAACCTACCTATATTGTCAATATAGGCTTTGAAATCAAAAGTACTGTTGTAATTTGTTTCATTGTAAGCCAAGGGGTCACTAAAGGTCGAATTGGAGTCAAAATCTTCAAATGTAGCATTTGTAGGGATGGGCCATCTGACACATTTGTGAAGCAGATTTCCCATGAACAGTTGCAGGCCAATGAGGGCAAAGACAGCCAAGGCAAAGACGGTGAGGATCATCACATTCACCATCTTCTTCACCGACTGGACCAAGGCACCCACAATGGTTTTCAAACCTAGCCAAATCAAATACAAAATAGATTATAATATTTAGTTATTCAGGTAAAAGTTAAAATAAAAAAGAGTATTCCGGAAATGTAGGTGCATTACTCTAGGAAATAATTACTCCGGAAAAAGTCTAAACCCATTCTGAAAAAAGGTATAAAATTGCTATGAAAAAGATATGAAATGATTATAAACAGGTATGAAATGGTTCCATATCGGAAGCATATTGTAATGGATTCTCATGAACTCTAACTGACTTTCCCAGCGTATATTCACAACTTAAACACAAACATTGTAAAACATACATTGAGGAAACATCTCTGATGTTGAAATCTATCTATCATCTTATTTCATTGAAACAAGACCCCATGTTTGTGTGTGTGTGTGTGTGTGTGTGTGGGGGGGGGGGGGGCGTACCAGGAATCACAGTGATTGTTTTGAGGGCTCTGAGGACACGGAACGTCCGAAGGGCGGACACATTCCCTAGATCAACAAACTCTGTGAGGTATCTGAAAGAAAAAATAAAACAATCAATCAGTAAAAAATTTTTTTGTCTACATGTTTTAATAGTGCTTGCCCTAACATGTGACCTGTGTCATTGTACAAAAAAAACCCAACTCAGTATAGCCTACGCAACATAGGATATCGCTTGCACTGTGGTATATGATATGTTTTAATAAGCTATTCTTAGATTGGTCCACTTCTTAAGCCAAATGGTATAATTACTACTGTAACTGGCCTGAGAGTGCCTGGCCCAACCATTATCTAGCATCAAATATTGTTGACACTTACTGTAAAGGTAGGGTAGGCGATCTTTCATACAATAATGAAATGATTGGATGGCCTACTGTATCTTCCTGTCAAGCTACCTTTTTTTTTTGGGGGGGGGGGGGGGGTGGACTATTTTTGTTTCTTTCATAAATCTAGATGACTTGGTAGTTGAATAGAGCAAGTGAGGCTGGTCTGACTTCTGACAAGAGGCAGCGGGACAAATTTTGATTCAGACTTGATTGGCCATTAATTACAATAATATGAAGCGCTTTTCACACTGGTACTTGGGAGCGCTGCTGCTTGCATGACTCACCCATTAGATGTGATCAAGGTAAGTAAATCTAGCTACTTGCCAATTCCATTCAGTACAATCATGCAATGGAAGTTGGTGTCGGAAAGCCGATCGGTGCACTGAGATACTCACGCCATGCTGATCACCATGAAGTCCAACCAATTCCATGGATCGCGAAGGAATGTAAAAGATCCAATACAGAAACCTCTAGACAACACTTTGACCGTCGCCTCAAAAGTATAAATGCCAGTAAAAACATACCTGTAAGAAAAGAAACAATAATATTATGTTTCAAGTATCCCAGCGTTATTACAGATGGTAAAAAACTCAACGGTATGTTGAGGAAAGCGTTAACTATCAATTCACAGGACACTTACTCAACAGTTTTACTCCATGGCGGTGGGTTGCTCATCGTCATGAATACGCAGTTCGCAAGAATGGTAATCATGATGAACAGGCTAAATATTGTAATACAGAGTCAAGGCTAAATGGCTGACATAAGATTGTAGCTAAAACGGTGCCATTTTTTTCTGTTCTCAATACCCACAGAATTGCTCATCTTTTATTATGGCACAAGTAACAATCATAACATAGCTCAAGTTCAAGTAGGCTACCTGCCTTTATATAAATCAATCAATATCAATCAATTTATTTTATCAACATGCTCTTAGGGTTGGTCTGGAAACAACATGTAGCCTAGGACTAGTTCAATCAATCAATCAAAGCTTTATTTGTATAGCGCATTTCATACCCAGAGGCAACACAATGCGCTTCACAGAGAACAAGGGAGGTGGGCATACGACCCACTCTCTACATATTCCAGAGGGAAGCAAAAAAACAGTAATCACCCGGGGGCCAGATAAGTGAGCTGTAAAAATTCTTCCCTGACCCCTCTCAACAAGGCGATCGAGCAAGCTCCTGGAGTATGTTTGTCTACCGGCTAAGAACATTTATAAAGCAATAAATAACATTAAATTACATTTTCACTAGTTGTGGCATTTAACACTTGCTTTGACAAACCACAGAGCTGTAGAATTAGACCTTAAAACATTCCCTTCAACCCTGTACTGGGTCGGCTGTGGTTCCCATATCAGGAAAGGATATGAATGTATGAGAATTTTGATGGATCCTCTTCTCAGAAGACTGAAGGGGCTTAGAATGTAGCAAGCTGGTTCAGCGTTGAACCTGAAGATTGTGTTTCCTTTGGTGATCACAATAAATGTCTGCAAAACAGGGAGTTTCATCACATTAAGACATGGTGCACTTGACATTGTGACAATATAACTTTGACTGAAGGACCAAAATAACTGTTGATCTCGAAATACTACACGAAGACTCAATCCGTAAAGCGTGCCTTGCATACCCGTAATGCAGTAATATGCATGACATAAGGGTTGTTGTATTCTCTCATAGCAGCTAATGGAAATATATGTAAAGGGATCCATCCAGATATATTACAGACACATGGCTGGCTGTCTAGCTCACTGACCATTAAAACATGTACTAGCACAGAGTTTCTCAAGAAAGGGATGATGAGTAGAGAACATTTCCCCCGCTAAGAATTAGTATAACCTACATTGTACAGAACATTTGGTTCTCCTTGCAACATTGGCCCATTTCCAGTTTGTTTTTGATTCAACAATCCAGCAACTTAATTTAAATACTCTTGCCTAAAAGAAAGTGGTTGAGCAAGACCGCAGTGCAGTATCATCCAGTTGCTGACTTATTTCACTTCATGACATTGGTCAGGTAAACGTAAGTTTATTAACGTAACGTAAGTTAAACGTAAGTTATTGTCATGTAACTTTCATGTGCAGCATGTCTGCCTTGTTCATGTCAAAAGCCAAGATAGGTAAATAACATAATTGTTTTAATTTTAGCTCTGATTGTACAACCCTTACTGTTCTACTACTCTAGCAACACTGTTCTGTCCTTGTTGGTGACCTCGACTGACCTTCTGTGCTTTGTAGAAGGGGTCTAATTCTTCCAGGGGCGTGTTGAGCAGCTCTGACGGGGCGTCTCCGTAGATCATGGGCAGGCTCTTGCCTGCCTCCAGGCCCTTGCTCGGGGCCGAGGGCCCGTCATATACGTATCCCTCTACTGCCTCATCCCTCTTCCTCTCCTCCATGAGCCTCTCAATCTCCGCCAGCGATTCCGGAGTGAAGCGGCAGAGCGCTTTGATGCCTGTGGGAGGGGCTCGGGGTGCCATCTTCGCATTGCGAAGGGATACCACCACACCGGGGTCTCTCTAGATTGACCTGCTGGGACAGAGACAGATAGCAGGTACATTTAGGAGACCAGTAGATACCAGGTACATTTAGGAGACCAGTAGATACCAGGTACATTTAGAAGACCAGTAGATACCAGGTACATTTAGGAGACCAGTAGATACCAGGTACATTTAGAAGACCGGTAGATACCAGGTACATTTAGACAATCAGTAGAGATACCAGGTACATTTAGAAGGTCAGTAGATACTAGGTACACTTAGAAGACCATTGGATACTAGGTTAGAAGACCAGTAGATACCAGGTACATTAAGAAGACCAGTAGATACCAGGTTAGAAGACCAGTAGATACCAGGTACATTAAGAAGACCAGTAGATACCAGGTACATTTAGACAATCAGTAGATACCAGGTACATTTAGACAATCAGTAGAGATACCAGGTACATTTAGAAGACCAGTAGATACCAGGTACATTAAGAAGACCAGTAGATACCAGGTACATTAAGAAGACCAGTAGATACCAGGTTAGAAGACCAGTAGATACCAGGTACATTAAGAAGACCAGTAGATACCAGGTACATTTAGACAATCAGTAGAGATACCAGGTACATTTAGAAGACCAGTAGATACTAGGTACACTTAGAAGACCATTGGATACTAGGTTAGAAGACCAGTAGATACCAGGTACATTTAGGAGACCAGTAGATACCAGGTACATTAAGAAGACCAGTAGATACCAGGTACATTTAGGAGACCAGTAGATACCAGGTACATTTAGACAATCAGTAGAGATACCAGGTACATTTAGAAGACCAGTAGATACCAGGTACATTAAGAAGACCAGTAGATACCAGGTACATTAAGAAGACCAGTAGATACCAGGTTAGAAGACCAGTAGATACCAGGTACATTAAGAAGACCAGTAGATACCAGGTACATTTAGACAATCAGTAGAGATACCAGGTACATTTAGAAGACCAGTAGATACCAGGTACACTTAGAAGACCATTGGATACTAGGTTAGAAGACCAGTAGATACCAGGTACACTTAGAAGACCATTGGATACTAGGTTAGAAGACCAGCAGATACCAGGTACATGTAAAAGATCAGTAGGTGTGTATAGAAGATACCTGCTAATCAGAATATTAAAATCAGATACAGTTTAAGGTTAACAATGTGGCAAAACTGCCTCAGGTTGCAAGGCCCAAACCCAAACAACAACAACAAACAAAGCAACAACAAAAACAAACAAAATAAGGTGGCAAAGGTGTCAAGCTGTCAAAATAAAGTGGGGGAAAAAAAAACATAAAAGGAGGATGGACTTCCCACAGAAAAGGCTGACTGCTGAGCTAGAGTCATTAGTAGCATGGCGACTTTTGATATAGATATTAGTTTTTCTTGAGTCCATGCCACAAAAAACAAACAAATAACAAACACTTAAACAAAACTCGTAGGCTAATGATGAATGGTATACAACTGGTAGAAAAATAATAAGTGAAATATAATAGAGAATGAAAATTACAGCAGGGAGAAAAAAAGGTTCTCAATGCACCTCATCACAGTTTCTTTTGCACAGGTCGTTATGCTGTAAGGTAGGCTATGTGAGGGCGTAGGCTACTCGGGTTGTGTGTGTGAGACATATTTGTGTGTTGGTAATGATCCCAGACATGGCTACCTTGATCTATCTCCAATAACCCAGCTCCCCAGGACTGGTAGAGGAGGTTACCCACATAAAAGTGTCATGGTAGTGACAAAGTGACCTCATAAGTAGCGCTGTGGCTTCAACAGGATACTTTCCCACAGTACCAAAGAAACCCTGACATTGCTCATGTACATCGAATTACTTATTAGCTTAGCAGGCGGCTCATATACAGGCCAACTGGCATTGCTTACAGTACAAGCCTCGTCTAAGTGTCCAGCAACCAGTTGAGACTGCCCATGTTCCTCTAGAGCAGCTAAGGTTAGGCTCCCTGATGTCACAGCTAACACACTCATTTTCAAATATTTGTAATATGCTAATCTCTATCTAAAGCACATATGCGCCAAATATTAGACAACAACTTTAACAACAATGTGGCCTGTTGCATATTACATTTAATCTTCATTAATCTACATCTTCATTCTTCAAGACCTAAGTATTGCTGCTGTCTTGGTCCAGAGTGGGTTCATTGAAGACATTTCCTGAATGTATTATGTCACATCAAAACATGAATCAACTGAGGTTGTATCTCCCCCGTCTTCACCTTAGTGGAAAGCATGCATTAGGGGGACCTTGTTTGGATTACAGTATGCTTGAGGGCTCAAAAAAAGAAGAAGAAGAAGAATAACAACAACAACAAACTCAATTGAAGTTGAAGTTGAAGCATCAGACAGGGTCATCCTCATGTGACATCTCTAGTATAACATTTTGGACTACGGCACTGGGTTAGACACGTTAAACCCATCAGTAATGAGAATGATCGCATCACACACAGCATATTCATTCAGCCAAGACTCTGGAGTATTCAATTCACAATAACATCAGGAGTAAATGGAAGAGGAATCAAAGTTGCACCGTGCTCCACATGTTTGTGCCTTCGGGGACATATGCAGAATACTGTGAATACAATAGTATATATTGATTTAAAAATTATTGTACTACTGTACATTTCTGAATACATATATATTTGCCACCTTTTGTACTTCAGAACTTGTTGTGTATCCTGTATATTGCATATTGTGTATGTTGTATACTGGGCCTGTACACTGTATACTGAGCCTTTCTGTTCCTTATTGCACTACCCCCCCCCCTTTTGTACATTTCCATGCCACTGTCCCTTCTATCTATCTATCTATCTATCTATCTATCTATCTATCTATCTATCTATCTATCTATCTATCTATCTATCTATCTATCTATCTATCTATCTATCTATCTATCTATCTATCTATCTACCTACCTACCTACCTACCTACCTACCTACCTACCTACCTACCTATCTATCTATCTACCTACCTACCTACCTACCTACCTACCTACCTACCTACCTACCTATCTATCTATCTATCTATCTATCTATCTATCTATCTATCTATCTATCTATCTATCTATCTATCTATCTATCTATCTATCTATCTATCTATCTATCTATCTATCTATCTATCTATCTATCTATCTATCTATCTATCTATCTATCTATCTATCTATCTATCTATCTATCTATCTATACCATGAGAACCACAGCCCTAGTGTCAACTGGGCCATCAATCTCTTTTACATTTACAACAGTAAGTCCATATGATAGGAGGACACTGACCTTTCAGATATGGCTAGGTAAGGCTAGGAAAGTCACACACACACACACACACACACACACACACACACACACACACACACACACACACAGAGTGATACATGGACACATTTGTGACAGCCACTAGTGGTTTGATCCTTAAGGTGGGCAAGGACATTTTTACTTTTTTTGGACATGGACTTTGAAGACAAAATATGACTTATGATTTAGTGATCTTTAAACTGTTGATTGGATTATCATGAGTGGATTATTCACAACTTCACAACAAAAAACACATTTTGAGGACTGCAGACATCAGGACCAAACCACCAGCGGCTGTCACATTTATACAGATAATTATATTCACTCACACACACAGAAACACACATACACATGCTCACACACACACACACACACACACACACACACACACACACACACACACACACACACACACACACACACACACACACACACAGATACGGTGGCTGCCCAGCTGCCGCAGGCAATCATGGTGGGGCGTCGTGTTACAGAAGACCGATGACTCTGCTGATTCCTCCCTCACTGAAAACCCCCGCTCTGCCTCTCATCCCTCCGATAAACAGGCAAGCATGCCAACTTAACTTACTGGGCTGACTCCCCTCTCTCTCTCTCTCTCTCTCTCTCTCTCTCTCTCTCTCTCTCTCTGTTTCTCTCTCTCTCTCTCTCTCTCTCTCTGTTTCTCTCTCTCTCTCTCTCTCTCTCTGTTTCTCTCTCTCCCTCTCTCTCTCTCTCTCTCTCTCTCTGTTTCTCTCTCTCTCTCTCTCCCTCTCTCTCTCTCTCTCTCTGTTTCTCTCTCTCTCTCTCTCTCTCTCTCCGCCACCTTCTACTTTACATAGGCGCAAAGCCACCGGGCCTTCCCTCTCTGCACCGTCCCCCACCCCCCCCCCCCCCCCCCCCCCCGGCTCTGTGACACCCGGGGCTTTGAATCCTTCTTCCGTACCGTTCAAACATCTTCCACTCCGGCCATCCTCTTTACAGCCACCCCTCCCTCCCTCCCCCTCTCCCGAATCTTGCACCTCTACAACCCCCCCGACCATCCTCATCTCCTCCTCCTTCTCTTCACATGACACCTTATCTGTATGTTTCCTGCCAAAGATGGCCCTTTCACTTGGTCATTTTCCCACAACTATTAAGCTTCGCTGGTGCCGTTCTGGTCGCCCATTAACTAGGAATCCCGGTTCATCACCCCCCCCCCACACACACACACACACACACACACGCACACACACACGACCACTCCCATGTACAGACTTCTCCAACACCTAAGCCCCCACAGACACCCATTTCAGGAGCCCATTCTGAGAGACAAGGGGCCCCTCTTTCCTGTGAAGGGTGGCCAGCCTTAAAATACACATCCTGAGCACAGATCTGTTCCTCTGAGGATTATTGAAGACACTTCCTGACTGCATTATGTTACGTCGTTAATTGTGGAGCCTCTCTGACCAATCGAACGCCGCCACTATCACCCCCTGTCCCCCTCGGAAAAAAACGTCTTCTCTCACTGACAGCAAGCCCATCTGGAATAGGATGAGTCATCTCATCTTGTAGGGGATGAGGAGGTTGTGGTGAGCTGTAGCCGGTGGCATTCTGTCTACTGTGTTGTTTAAGTCCGTTTACATTTTGAGGACATGATAACATTTGTTTACATTTGCGGCCAAGAACGAAGGTCGGATGCTAGAAATAACATTTAGGCCTAAAATAAATAATTAATCTGGATTTACAAGTTTAGAATAGTGTTCATTATAATCCCCCCATTAGAAACTAGTACATGAAAAACACCATTGCCTTGTGGACAACAAAATGGACGTGAACGATCAAGAGTCTACACAGCTTTGTACCCCATCCATCACTTCCTAAGAGCCAGACGTCACGTGATGCGTTGAAGCTGTCCTCTTAAGGCCGGGTGACAAGAAGAGGAAGGGAGAGGAAGTGAGGGATTTCTATACCCGTCCCAGACATCCAAATTTACAATATGTCACTGTACATGTCAATGAAGTCCCCCCCCCCCCCACCTCCAGACATGTGACATTCCAGTTGAGGGTATAAAGGGGGTTATATAGACCTCGGGTGTCACATTAGCTGGTCATGGAATGTAACTGCTGAAATTTCCGTTCGGAAATTAACTTATACGACTTTGGGTTTTTTGGCACAAGGACAGGAATCGTAGAAGCTTGTTACAGCGAGAGGCCAGTGTGTAGTATTTTAAGTATTAAGGTATGCCTGGTTTAGTCAGGACTGCTGAATCCTAATTGTCTTTCATGTCTTGTGTGCACTGTATGTCAACCGCTGCTGAAATGTCCCTGGGTTGAGGCATGACAAACATACCAGTATGAAAAACGCTGATGAAAACTCAATTATTTCAAGGAGTCATATGTCCATACTATTTCATAATACTGGCTATTTCATAATAACAGGCTGAGGCTGAGATATATTATGCTTACTGATTTATATTACCACATTAACAAACACAGAATGAAACTGGTAACTGAACCAACCAAGTGTAACTGGAAAGACATGCCCATGGGGACAACTCCCCAACACTCACATCTCACCCCCCTTGCTACACAAAATAAAGCCATGTCATGGAATGTGGTAAGTTGTAAACGAAAGATCTACAGAGCAAACAAGGGCTTTTATCCCCGCGGCCCCTGTGACATTCCCAGTGACTCTGTTCCTCCATTTTCTCACGAGGGTCAGATCTCCTGGCTCTCTCTCTTCAACACCCTGTCACCCACCAGTTAACCTTGTGCTTCAAACTCTATAGGGGGTTATGTTAACAGACCCTCCACCATCTACTCCAGTTTCCCTCTGTCATTGTGTGCACTACAACATGTATATTTGTTCTTGTGTATTACAGTAGCATCCAATGCCGATCCAAAAAAGCTAAGCTGATGCTAAAAATAAATACATCTTTCTTTATTATGGCATGTGCAGGGGTCACATTTTGGTGGTTTGAAATATTGCTCAAAAGGAAGTGAGCTTAATATAAAGGAGGCAGATATGATATAGGAATAGCAACCATGAGATTCTCACGTGCTATGTGCATGTTGAGGGGATTAAGTTGGTGATGTGCCCTGTGCTTCTTTACAGCTTTCCTAAGAGCTGTGAAAAGCTGATACTGTTTATTAGCGCAGGTGGTGTCCTGTGCGGTTTAAAGTGTCTCTTACTGCCAAGAGGCAATAGCACTCTGCTTTACTACCAACATGCTGTAGTTTCTTTAACTGAGGTTGTTGACTGACATTAGACATTTTGAAAAATTGACATTTAAAAAAAATAATAATCTGGGAATCTATAATAAAGCATATTGCTGCTTTGCAGAAATGACGGCTGGGTTGTTACTGTATATTTGGACATGTGAGCCTGATTCAATCCTTGGTACAGTATTCTTGTGCCACCAGAAAGCATACTGCAAGTGTCACATTTAATTATCTGTGCTGTGAAATATTTAACATAATATACATAGCCTAACATACGTAATATAGGCCTACATAGCCTATAGTTTGGCATTTGTTAACACTTTACAATAAGGTACACACACAAAGAAGTACTGTACAGTACTGTAGTAGTCCCCAGTCTGTTCCCTAGTAGCCCATCATTATCTACTATATAAGCATGGATTGATAGTTAATCAGTAACTACTCATTAACTAATCATTGGTTCCTCAGTAACTACTATAGTTGTCCACAGTCTGTTCTCTAGTTCCTCAGTAGCTACTATAGTAATCCCCATTAGTGACTGTCACGAAAAGGGTTCAAAACCAACTTCTTCCAATGATGACAACGTCGCAAGGTGCAAGGGTGTTTATTGCAGTGCTCCAACAGGACAAAACAACTGCTGAGCTAGGCTAACCGCATGGTATAGCCTAGCCCTCCCAGTCAAACAAACGAACCCCCCCTCAGGTCTGCAGTGAGGCTGCTTAAATACTACACGCCCCTCCCACCAGACTCTACCATCTGTACTACACAACAGATTTACTCATCAAACATACCAAATGAAACAATCTAATAAGCATAGAAATAACTACTACAATTCCAGTCCTCATAGACGTCACATTCACAAATTAAATTCCTGCTAAACAGAAGGAAACAAACAAACACACAAAAGGCTACTAATTGCCACATGAAATGAAATGACGGCCTCTCCGTCACATTGACTACTCATTAACTTATCTCAGAGTTCATCAGTAACTACTCATTAACTTATCTCAGAGTTCATCAGTAACTACTCATTAACTTATCTCAGAGTTCATCAGTAACTACTCATTAACTTATCTCAGAGTTCATCAGTAACTACTCATTAACTAATCATTGGTTCCTCATTAGTTACTCAGTAGGCTAACTACTCATTTTTTGTGAACCTTATTGTGAAGTGTTACCTGGCATGTATTTTGGAGTGTAGAATCATTTTGCAATCCTAATATAAAGTCTATAATATCTTAACAGTCAGGCAATACTTGGTCAGATATTAGTGGAGAGAAAATAACATAACGGTCCCAGAGAGATAGTCAATGTTGTTGATCGCAACACTTTCTTCACTAAATTTGTAAAGAGAAACTATCATTCTATATAGGCTACAATACTATGCTATTCATACATTCATATAATACTTAATTCTACAATGTTTCGCAGATAATACCCAGAGTACATCCAAACCTCAAATTCAAGTATCTTGCAACGCTGACTATTTCTCTGGCACCATGAATTCTTGCGTGTCATTTTATGGAAAGGTGTGATCAATGTGGTGGGCTTGGAGCTCGTTACTCGTCGGCGCTTGCATCAATAGAGTGGTCTGAGATCCAGAAGAGGACAGGGGATAAGGTGTCGCACCTTGGGGGGTGGGTGCCAGGCTTATGGAAAAAACAGTAAATCAGTAAGCATGGGGGAAATAAAACTTGAATATTCAAAGATTAAATCAAGGTAATGGAGACGTGGTGATAGCGTCTGGGGTTAATTTAGAGAGGAGACAAACCAGGTTACCAGAGATGGTTTCATATTGCAGTACAACGTGATGATATGACGGGTAGTATATGATATTCTCTCAGGGTCAAACGAGACCATGGCTAGTGGAAGGCGTGATGAGTGAGAAAGCGTATGGAGAAGGTGAATTAGGAGACTTGTGGGAATAGTGGGAAATGTCGCCATTTCCTTGGCCCCACCGTAACGTCTACTCTTTGCCACCTATACGGAAAAACAGTGAAATCTTTCCGAGCCCGTCACATGGCCTCGGCCTTCTCCCTCGGTGAAAGAAACCCAAAACCAACACCTTCTGCATCCAAGAGCATGTGATGCTCTGTGCTGCAACGCACGCGCACACACACACACACACACACGCACACACACACACACACACACACACACACACACGCACACACACACACACACACACACACTGTTGTGGACTAACTGTATACAAGCAACACTCTTCAACTGGAGTGGTGTGTTGTCTCTATGCTAGCCACATAGGCTAATTTTGTCTAATAGCTGGGTTCAATTACAATGAATCTTCATTCTTCAACATGGATGTCATCTCTGAAATGTCATCATTGGCTTTGATGGGGCTAGTGTACCAGTACTTTACGCTTTACATTCACAACAGACTACAACTCCAGAACTCTTTAGCATATCAGCCAAAACACATTTTTACACACACTATTATACAAGACTGGGTGGACACATTAGTAAACTCACCCAGTTCTCAGTTGTGAGAATATTTAACAGGAGCATATTCTAGAGAATCCTCCTAGAAGTCTCTCTAAAAAGAAATACCCTGTACAACTGTTCTCAAATCCCAGCCATACACAACTAAAATAAATAGCACTGTGTCTATGTCCAATGCAATCTGCATTAGTCTAGAAACCCTGTTTTTGGGGCTCCATTGTAGACGCCCGCTTTAGTTACATAAGGGATGGTGTACTGCTGACAAGCACTAATATGAACGGGAGGGCCACCACCTGATCTCCGGGTCTACCCGGGTGTCCGGGGAGCAGTGCCCGGGGCCTGGCCGTCTCCAACACCCCGCACCTCCGATCTGGGACACATGGATTAGCGAGTGGAGGTGGGGTACGACCGAGCATCCACAGCATCTCAGTATCCTGCCCGTCTGCCATGAAGACATGGGCTAAATATAACCCCCCTCCCCCCCCCCCCCCCCCCCCCGCCCCATGCGTGGACAGGGGAGAGGGGATTGAGAGGGGGTGAAATGTCCAAACTGCTGGGCGAAAGGACCTTAAGCACCTGACCTGAGTTTGTGATGGGGTGGACCAGCTCACCTGCCAGGAGACAAAGACTGAGCGATCAGCGGGTCAGTCTGATGCTCATGTGCTCCTCCTCCTCTTCTAACAGGTGGTTACAACACATCTGTCACCCACCCACCCCCTACCACACACACACACACACACACACACACACTGCCCCCTTCAAAAACACACAGCCCAGGCACATCATTCTCACGCAGAGCCCGTTATTGTATGGTTTACTATGGAAAGAGTTAACAAATAGGCTACAAGAATTTACAGAATCAAAATCAAGTATTTAAACTTCCTGTCTGACACTGACGTTTGGTCTGAGGTCAACTGACACCCAATGCAAGATGAGCATAGCACAGGATCAGGATTTTAACAAAGGTATCAGACATTATCTATCAAATAAACCTTTATAGACCATTTAATCGAATGTAATCAATGCCAGGGGAACACAGGGAAACAGTTGAATCTAAAAATTGAGTGGACAATTCAATACTTATTTTTAAAAAACCAACCTGTCCATCTCTTTTAAGAATCAATGGTAAACATAACAGCAGACTTCAACTGCTGTCCTGTCGACTTGGGGACAATAGCAAAATGTAAAACCATCTTAAACCTTTTGACCCGCACACACCCATACAATTGGAAGAAAACTGCTGACGCTTTACCTTGCTCAGAAAAACAAATATATTTCCAAAAAAAACTCGAGAAACTCCACAGAAATGCAACCCTTCCGTCCAGTTTACTGAGGACTTAATTCTCCCCTTCTGGAGGCAAGCGAGCTCCAAAACAGCTGCTGCTGACGCACTGGAGTCTCGAATGAAACCTGAGGACTTCAGGTAGGACCATCACGTCTCCTTCTGACACTTCTACTTTGGCTGCGGTTCCCACACTGCAACAAGTCGGCCCAGTGTTCATCTTCGTCGGTGTAAAGTCAAGACTAAGGTGGGAAAGAGCGCTTTTATCGGCAAAGCGTTTTTGTAGGCTAACAGGTAGGCTATTCCTTTAAATGATTTTGCCGCCCTACAGAACGTGGAAGTTGAATAGCCCAGAAGGGATTTCTAGCTGGTTCGTTCTGCACTTTATAGACTGTCAGTTTTGTGAAATGTGGGCTATTAGAATTGCAATCTGCACAACCAAATTATTGGGCTCCTTATTTGTTACAATTATAGTTTGATTTACTAGGCTATTTTGCAAGCCAATCGGGCTATTTCGAAATAAAATGCATTTCCTATCCATGCATGAGAACACGAATTCATCATTATGGCATGTGCATTCGACGTACGCCTACATAATAGTGGAAAAATGCTTGAATGCTGTGGGAAGCGTGCGTGCTTGCGTGCGTGCAGCTGCACAAGAGGAGAGCCATTTCAGCCCCGACCCCCACTGCGCATGATCTGACCAGCGGGAGGTCCAGCGACAGGA
Source organism: Borostomias antarcticus (assembly GCF_949987555.1). Taxonomy (NCBI): domain Eukaryota; kingdom Metazoa; phylum Chordata; class Actinopteri; order Stomiiformes; family Stomiidae; genus Borostomias; species Borostomias antarcticus. The sequence goes on from NC_140255.1 coordinate 19,167,010, forward strand.
GAGAAAACGCTGTGCGCAATTCGACTGGGTAAGGAATCCTATCCACGTAAAAACTATATTTGGCTCTAAGGTGCGTAATATGATTATATATCTGTCATTAGGCTACAAACGTTTTACTGTGTGGCGCGTCTGCTTCTTGGAACAAGTTGTGCCTCCAGCGCGATTTTCCCACGTTACTTCAGCGCAAAAGCTTTCTCACAGCTAGGGGAGTGGCGTGTGACAGGTAGGTCATCGGTTTATTCACAAACAACACAATTCGGTCATTTCTAAACACAACATTTCATAAATGTTTAGGGGGCATTTCATTGATATGGCATTTGCGTAGCCAAGACTGCACAACTGAAACTTGTCAAACTGTCAACACGTTTCCAGCACATGATAGCCATGTCTGAATGTCCAAAGAAGAATGACAAAAGAAGCCAGATGGGGAAACATCATTACCTCATCATCAACGGAACTTGCAATTAGATTCTAGAAAGAATAAGTATAGGCTTCATTTTTGTTCCAAGTCCCCCTCCTAAACCTACCATACGCTTCTCTCTGCGCACTGACTCCCACCACCTTATGTTGATCTGGATTAAACAGCTGAACAGAAACCTAACCCCGCGCCTGATAACGTTGCCATGTTCCTGCAAAATATCCAGACGCTTCTTGGAAGGGACGAACTGAAGAAGAGCCCGGCGGGGTTGGACCTTTACGACTCCTGGCTTCTCTTCCTAGTGACAGGGCTGTGGCTCGATTACAACACGTTGGATTTGATCTGAAGTATAGGCTTTAAATAGAATAATGCATATTTTACCGTAAATGTAAAGTCTTTATTTATCATAATCACAATAGGCCTAATATTCAGTTTAGGGCTACTGTAGTGTTTTACTCAGCAATAAACTATAAACAGTAGGCAATTGAATGTCCGTTTACACTATTTTTTAACTGAGTGAGTGAATACAGACTCACCAAATTCCCTTACTGGTTTGTAATGTAGGCTTTTCATGTTTTGACCCAGGGCTTTGCTAGTGCCCTCTGGTAATGAATGAGGCCTCTAGGCCTACCGTTAAGGGAGTCAGATGAAGTCCATACAGCATTGTGCTTTGACAAATGTGGAATGTTCCACAGTTACATGCAATTTGATTGTAAATGCACAACAACATTTATCAGCTGAATTATGTTCATATTTTGATGGTGAGCTTTTTGTGTCTGCCATGAAGACCACAAAATAAACACACAAAAATAATGCTCAGATAACTTCTTCCTTTTCCCCTCCTTGATTTCAAAGATAAGTAAGATAAGTCAAATGTATGCATTAGCCTACTGACAACCAGTATTCAACAAGACATGGAAGATGGCGATGTTATTAACATGCTAATGAAAATGTGAATTTCGTGAATAGGTCTATTCTATACAAATTCAAACAGACTGAACACATTGTACTCATTTTCTGACTGACTACTGCGCGTCCTGGGTAACCTGGGTAACCACATCCAAGGCTTGGTTTTCTGTCTCAAACTGACATCCCTTCATCCCCTTTTGAATTTCATGTTGTACTCTACCTGAAAAAAAGCCCCAGTAGATGCAATAATGGTATCTACAGTTCATTTAAAACATGATTACAAAATTGACAATTGTACATGTGTACATGTGTACAACTCTCTACCCTATCCGGGGCGCTCACTCCATCCCACTCCACCACACAACCTGACATTTACCCCACAACATGGGATTTAACCCACAACATGGGATTTACCCCACAACATGGCATATACCACACAACCTGACATTTACCCCACAACATGGGATTTAACCCACAACCTGGCATTTATCCTACAACGTGGGATTTACCCCACAACCTGGCATGTACAGTACCACACAACCTGGCATGTACCACACAAGCAAGCATTATAAGTGATCTATGTCCCCAAAGCAACCAAACAAAGTGTTCTTAAGTTGTTTGAGACAACACCAGCTACCTGTCTGTCCTGTCTCTTAGCACTGGCTCTCCTTCCAAAGTAGGCCAAGTGGTTCAGTCAGCAAGTGGTTCATGGCAACATACCAAATGGTTTAATCCAGTTTTCGGTGTGCATCCTTTCCTGCCCCAACCAGGTTAAAATGTAAAAATATTCCTTCACATCTTAATAAAAATCCTGGTTCAAGACGTCTACAAGAAGAGCAACAGCTTCAAGGATCAAGACGTCCACATACTTGACAGAGAGGATGGGGGGTTTGAAAGAGGCGTCGAGGAGGCCATCTCTGTGAAAGTGGAGTGACCCTCTTTAAATAGAGGGGGGGGACTGAGACATCATGTCCTCATCAACGCTGTTTTGAGAAAAAAACTTCCTCTACCTTACCTCTCCTCTTCTCTGGCACACAAATTGGATTAACATCTCAGTCATGTGACCTCAACATGTCAGTCATGTGACTCCTTTGTGTCTACAATTGCCAGAGTTACTTCCTGTGCACCAAACAACTGATGAAGGTGATCGGATGAACACCGAAACGTCTTGTGTTTTAAGAATGTTTTTAATCCAGTGTTTCTAAAAAAAAAAAAAAAATCTAGAGAAAAACACTTTTACATCGTCTTTGCTATATAATAGGCCTACAAGATTAAATTTGAAATAACAGTACAGATGAAATGAATACATACACATTTTATTTGAAGAATGTTGTTCATTGGCTACAATGGACCCGCAGACCCTTAGAACTACACAGAGACAGACCTCACAGATAATGTCATCCAAAAAGACATAAAGCCATGAAAAATACGAGGAAAATAGGTATCCAGTGGGAGAGAATAAGGCCTTTGGTGTATCCAAAAATAAAACATCTTTACATCAACATTTTTACAAACATTATCACAAAAGGGAGCTGTTGAACCATTAGGGCTCTGATATTGTTGTGTGGTGTTTAATTCAGAGAGGTATACACACATATCAGAAGAACATGAATATCATAAAGAGCACCATCTCTCAAAAAAGAGCTCCCTCTTGTGTACAGTTCTGTAACCTGATTCTGAGGCCTGAGGTTGGTTGGTCGGTTGGTCAAACTAGAGATGCTCACTGTTTCAACTCCCAAAGAGGACATTTTTACAATTGATATGACATCTGAATAGGAAATCAGACAGATTGTCAAGCAGACAGACAGACAGACAGACAGACAGACAGACAGATAGATAGATAGATAGATAGATAGATAGATGGATGGATGGATGGATGGATGGATGGATGGATGGATGGATGGATGGATGGATGGATGGATGGATGGATGGATGGATAGATAGATAGATAGATAGATAGATAGATAGATAGATAGATAGATAGATAGATAGATAGATAGATAGATAGATAGATAGATAGATAGATAGATAGATAGATAGCCCATCAGGCTCCTTCCCCCTCCAGGTCCTTCACCAGAAAGCTATTCTCTCCTTTGAGGACCTGGTAGAAAATCTCCTGGGCTTTAGCCCCCTTATTGGCCAGTGTGACCAGCAGGGCGTGGTTCTTGAGCGTCTTGGTGTGCTCGCTTTCCACCTCCTCCCTCTCCACGTCTGTCAGAACCCCCTGGTCCTGGAGATGCAGCAGGATGGGATGCAGCACCCCCAGGCGAGCCTCCAGGGATGTGCGGTGGATCCTGAAGAACTCTGGTCCGCGGGGGCCCGGCTGGGAGGCAGAGGGCCCGGTCGCGGCGGCTTCCAGGGACGGAACCGAAGCAGAGGAAGAACCACTTTTCTTCCTGAGAAACTCTGACGAAAAGCAAAAGGGACAGATGGATGAAGAGTGAGAGAGATGAGAGACAGAAAGTGTGTGTGTGTGTGTGTGTGTGTGTGTGTGTGTGTGTGTGTGTGTGTGTGTGTGTGTGTGTGTGTGTGTGTGTGTGTGTGTGTGTGTGTGTGTGTGGCGGGGGGACATATTTAAATGTTTAAAATCCTACACATTGTAGCTTTAAACTGCTGTTAACTGAGCTCTCATAAACAAAAGTAATCATGATTAGGCTACAGTCAATCCCAAACAGTAGCCTATCACAGACAGTGGTGTCGTGGTGACTGAAGAAATGCATGTAGCCTATACTCTAATACTATAATAGCTAATTTGATGAAACTGTTGTTTTTATGTTAGCAGTGATTAAGAACACATTTATACCCAATACCCCATGGAAAATACACTGGACCATGTCCTGTAGGCTACGTGAACGTGATCTCTACATCTCATCTTCTGAGGCTCCGTGCTGCATCTACACACCTCTGTGTTTTTTCTGTAGCTCCTGTGCAAGATTATTCTGTCCCATCGTCTGCAGGATCTCAAGGGTGACGTCCACTGCCTTCTCCTCGTACTTATCCACCATCAGGTCCACCGTCTTCATTCTGTCAGCGCCCTCTAGCTTGCCCTTTTTGAATGGATCAAAGTTGTCCCTAAGCAGGCAGAGGTACCACTGAAATGTCCTCAGGTCATCTGCAAGCAGCTCCTCCAGGGTGTCCGACAACAGAAATTCAACAGGCATTATAGATCAAGACTAGATCACTCTGAGAGAGAGAGAGGAAAGAGAGAGAGACAGAGGAGAGAGAGGGACAGAGAGAGAGAGGGAAGACAGGGAGATAAAACATTTTAAACTTTGAATGAAGTTTCAAAGCACAATGACAAAGTATTGTTGTGCAACTGTTGTGGGCTTTTTCTGGGTCCACACAATAGATACGTAGGCCTATTAATAATAGAATACAAAATAATAATATAAATATAACAAATATCAGTACCATTCTGTTATGCTACAAAGAGTTCTTCTTGAGTGAACTCTGAGCTGTCTAAATGAAGTATCAGCACTTTCCACTGCTAGGGCCGGAACCAGGCCAAAGTCCATCCAGAGCCTGATTCTGGAACATTAACTCTTATACCAACTCTTTGATTGTCCAATCATCTTGTGTTAATACGTCCTTATCCAAATGGTATATGTAGCCTACTTGCGTTATCCAACCCGGGACAGTAGCCTATCGTTTGGTTTGCCAATAAAACACCACGTATCGTAATAGCAACTCTCTCGTCTGCCTGAATCTTCATTTAAGTACCATGTCTGCATCATGCTAGTTAAAGGGCTAAGTTTTGGACGGAACATATAAAGAAATAGTGGGAATAGTATAAATTGAGCTAGCCCGCCAAATCTCTATCTAATCTCTAACTAGTAGGCTATTCTACGTGTGCAGGGGGCGGCATATTGAGTAACATTTTAGATGCAATAAAAACGTCTAACAGCTGATAGGAACAAACAATAAACAGATCTCCCATGCCTTCAGATTGAAAAAAGTATTATTCATGTCCGCACGAGTAGAGCAGCGCAGTTTGTGTAAAACAGGCATCTTAAGGCTATAGGCTCTGAAGGCCTACAGTATTTCTCATTAAAGTGTGATTTTAAGACTGACACCCTCTGTCCCATATGTCTCCAAACCCAAGGGCACACTCTGACCAGTCTCACACACTCTGACCAGTCTCACACTCTGCAGTCTCACACACTCTGCAGTCTCACACACTCTGACCAGTCTCACACACTCTGACCAGTCACACACTCTGACCAGTCACACACACTCTGCAGTCTCACACACTGACCAGTCTCACACACTCTGCAGTCTCACACACTCTGACCAGTCTCACACACTCTGACCAGTCTCACACACTCTGCAGTCTCACACACTCTGACCAGTCACACACACTCTGACCAGTCTCACACACTCTGACCAGTCACACACACTCTGACCAGTCTCACACACTCTGACCAGTCTCACACACTCTGACCAGTCTCACACACTCTGACCAGTCACACACACTCTGACCAGTCACACACTCTGACCAGTCACACACTCTGCAGTCACACACACTCTGACCAGTCACACACTGACCAGTCTCACACACTCTGACCAGTCACACACACTCTGACCAGTCTCACACACTCTGACCAATCACACACACTCTGCAGTCTCACACACTCTGCAGTCTCACACACTCTGACCAGTCACACACTCTGACCAGTCACACACACTCTGACCAGTCTCACACACTCTGACCAGTCTCACACACTCTGACCAGTCTCACACACTCTGACCAGTCTCACACACTCTGCAGTCACACACACTCTGACCAGTCTCACACACTCTGACCAGTCTCACACACTCTGACCAGTCTCACACACTCTGACCAGTCTCACACACACTGACCAGTCTCACACACTCTGCAGTCTCACACACTCTGACCAGTCTCACACACTCTGATCAGTCTCACACACTCTGACCAGTCTCACACACTCTGCAGTCACACACACTCTGACCAGTCACACACTCTGCAGTCTCACACACTCTGACCAGTCACACACACTCTGCAGTCTCACACACTCTGACCAGTCTCACACACTCTGACCAGTCTCACACACTCTGACCAGTCACACACTCTGACCAGTCTCACACACTCTGACCAGTCACACACACTCTGCAGTCTCACACACTCTGACCAGTCTCACACACTCTGACCAGTCTCACACTCTGACCAGTCTCACACACTCTGACCAGTCACACACTCTGACCAGTCACACACACTCTGACCAGTCTCACACACTCTGACCAGTCTCACACACTCTGACCAGTCACACACTGACCAGTCTCACACACTCTGACCAGTCTCACACACTCTGACCAGTCACACACACTCTGACCAGTCACTCACACTCTGACCAGTCACACACTCTGACCAGTCTCACACACTCTGACCAGTCTCACACACACTCTGACCAGTCTCTCACACTCTGACCAGTCTCACACACTCTGACCAGTCAAACACACTCTGACCAGTCTCACACACTCTGACCAGTCACACACACTCTGACCAGTCTCACACACTCTGACCAGTCTCACACTCTGCAGTCTCACACACTCTGACCAGTCTCACACACTCTGACCAGTCACACACACTCTGACCAGTCTCACACTCTGACCAGTCACACACACTCTGCAGTCTCACACACTCTGACCAGTCACACACACTCTGACCAGTCTCACACACACTCTGACCAGTCTCACACACTCTGACCAGTCTCACACACTCTGCAGTCTCACACACTCTGACCAGTCACACACTCTGACCAGTCTCACACTCTGACCAGTCACACACACTCTGACCAGTCACACACACTCTGACCAGTCTCACACACTCTGACCAGTCTCACACACTCTGACCAGTCTCACACACTCTGACCAGTCTGACACTCTGCAGTCTCACACACTCTGACCAGTCTCACACACTCTGACCAGTCACACACACTCTGACCAGTCTCACACACTCTGACCAGTCACACACACTCTGACCAGTCTCACACACTCTGCAGTCTCACACACTCTGACCAGTCACACACACTCTGACCAGTCACACACACTCTGCAGTCTCACACACTCTGCAGTCTCACACACTCTGACCAGTCACACACACTCTGACCAGTCTCACACACTCTGACCAGTCTCACACACTCTGACCAGTCACACACACTCTGACCAGTCACACACTCTGACCAGTCACACACACTCTGACCAGTCTCACACACTCTGACCAGTCTCACACACTCTGACCAGTCACACACACTCTGCAGTCACACACACTCTGACCAGTCTCACACACTCTGACCAGTCACACTCTGACCAGTCACACACACTCTGACCAGTCACACACACTCTGCAGTCACACACACTCTGACCAGTCTCAACGCTGCTTTCCAAACACAAATCAGAGTAAACCAAATTATAACACAAAGACCCTATAAGGAAAGAAGAAACTAAAAGCCAAAGTAGATTAGAATGTTATCTGGCCCCAGTTGTGTACAGTAGGCCTAACGTACAGTACTTATGTCGTTTTTGGAAGTATTGTACTTTACTTGAGTTGTTCTATTTCTGGCAAATTTCACTTTTACTCCACAACATTTCCTACAGAAATGTTTACCTTTACTCAAGCCCAGGCATGTCTATCCGCAACTATATTACAAATAAACTACAAAGCAGACCTAGGCCTATATGGGTTTTGCATTTTTCATTCATTGAAATCCTTGGGCGTTTCCAGGAAATGCCCTGTTATTATGGCTTTAATTTTGACTAACTGTAACCAGGCTATGAACATTTCGACTAACATTGCCTAATCACACACGTCTCGACGAAACAAGTCTTTGAGCAACACAGCGTTATTCTCAAGGGGAGAATGAAACCGATCCCGAACCTATCTTTTCTACCTTACCGCGGTTCTTTACGCGCTCTCCGGGACGCATAGCTGTGGCGCGTAAAGGATTTTCAAGCATCAACGAATGCAACGTTCACACGGACAACATATAGCATAACCCCCATTTACATTAAACATAAAAACATAACCTTTTTACCGTGGCACGCTTGGTTACGGATTAGCCAATCTATACGGAACGGAGAGATGATCGTCGAAGATTTACTTTCGGTTTCACCTAATTTGCATAACTATTGCACATACATACACACCCAACAGACAGCTGACCATTCCCATTCTATAAGTTTATGCAAACACATATGCACGCACGCGCACACACACACACACGGAGAGAGATAAGCTCACTCCAATGAATCAGCTTTCTATAGTCTGCGGTTCTGAAAGGAATAACACGGCCTGGAATACACACGCGCGCACATATAAACTGTGCTGTTTATAATAATAATCTGGACCTCGGGGGTCTTTATTGGCCACACAGTGAGACAGTGGTCGCTGGTAGAAATTGTCTCCTGAATTTTTCCCATCCAAGCTGCCCTACTCCAGGGGCAACTAGTGGGCTGCCATCGTTCACTGCGCCCGGGGACCAAGTGTGTGGAAGCTGCATGGATGTATTGAGGTTGGGGGCGTGGCCTGTCAATCATTTCTGACTGACTCGCCCTATTTGACACGCCCACAAAACGAGGTGAGCTTGGAGAGGGGGAAAAGTGGGCATATAAAAATGAGTTTTATAGTACAGTACTTAAAAATGACAGAATAACAACACTTATGGACATATTCCCTTTGATTTTACATAAAGATAACTGGCATGTATCACATTGAACCACTGTATTATTATAAGAATATTGAGAGAAAAGTACCGAGCAAATACGGCAGTGGTAGCCTAAAGCATTTAATTAAATAACTTCTCTTATATTTTGTATATTTGTTTGTGTCAAGAAACAGCTGTCCTTTGCATGACTGTTAGAATCAACCAACACTTCATAATAATTATGGGTAATGTTGATATTAGCCTTTGAGCACTGAAGTAATTTCTCTGTTGGGACGATGCTTACATTATAGTCTGGCTGTAACACGCAAACACCGCAACCTGCATGTCCAGCTTTCTCTCTGGACCTCCCCAACAAATATGTCTCCCCTGGTCTGTTGTCCAAACTTAGCCATGCAAGTCTACACCACATGCATGTCCCGACTGGAACATAGAAAGAACATACGGTACTGTACTGTACATAGCTGGCTGTATGGCCCCAGGGTACAATGGCATGTTAGGGGGTGTGCCTTAGATATGGCTTCATGCCACTGGAGGGTGTGTGTGTGTGTGTGTGTGTGTGTTGATATATGTTGGAGGGACAGGGGGGTGCATGTTTAGTGAGAGAGAGGATTGGTCCCAACATGTGTCTGGCTATATTAAGAAACAAATTCTCATCTCCTCACTTCTGTAACCCTAAACCCCATTTATTGTTTATATCCACCCGACATCCTCTCTCTTTCACACACACACACACACACACACACACTCTCACATACACACACACACACACTCTCACATACATACACACACACACATACACACACACCCACACACTCTCACACACATAAATACACACGCACGCGCACACACATATCACCATCACCACATGCAAACACGCTGTCAAGCACCGTTATGTGCACCCTGGCCCAAGGCGCTTTACTGCCTGTCAGGTGGGCAGAACCAGGCGGAGCGTAGCAGAGCTGGACATGATAAAGGATGAGTTCAGAAGGGCTGGACATGATAAAGGATGAGGTCAGAAGGGCTGGACATGATAAAGGATGAGTCCAGAAGGGCTGGACATGATAAAGGATGAGTTCAGAAGGGCTGGACATGATAAAGGATGAGTTCAGAAGGGTTGGACATGATAAAGGATGAGTTCAGAAGGGCTGGACATGATAAAGGATGAGTTCAGAAGGGCTGGACATGATAAAGGATGAGTTCAGAAGGGCTGGACATGATAAAGGATGAGTTCAGAAGGGCTGGACATGATAAAGGATGAGTTCAGAAGGGCTGGACATGATAAAGGATGAGTTCAGAAGGGCTGGACATGATAAAGGATGAGGTCAGAAGGGCTGGACATGATAAAGGATGAGTTCAGAAGGGCTGGACATGATAAAGGATGAGTTCAGAAGGGCTGGACATGATAAAGGATGAGTTCAGAAGGGCTGGACATGATAAAGGATGAGGTCAGAAGGGCTGGACATGATAAAGGATGAGTTCAGAAGGGCTGGACATGCTAAAGGATGAGTTCAGAAGGGCTGGACATGATAAAGGATGAGTTCAGAAGGGCTGGACATGATAAAGGATGAGTTCAGAAGGGCTGGACATGATAAAGGATGAGTTCAGAAGGGCTGCCTGACGGTGGCACAGACAAAGGGGGTTTAACGTTTAACATTTAAAGCAAGCAGTCGTGGGAATTCAGCGTTGTTGCCTTTTATAGTGTAGTGATTAATCAGAGGGGGGTGTGGCCAAAGTGACAAGGCAGGGCAGGGTATTTAACATCAGGGGTTGTGCCCCCCCAAATATTTTGGGTGGCACAGGCTCCATTGTGCTGCAGTCTAGCGCTGAGGACAGATCTTATTGTTTGTGTCTCACGGCCATGGCGCCCAACGAGCCGCAACCCGTGAAGGAGGACGCCGCGTCGGCCCCGCACGCCGCCCCGGAGGCGTCCTCCTCGGCCCCAGCTCCGACCCAAGAGTGCGAGCCTGCTCCCGCGCCGGAGGAGGCCCCCTCTCCGGACGCCCCCGCTCCGGACCCTGCTCCCGCCGAGGAGGAGGGTCCCACCTCGGACGCCGCGCCCGCCCCTGCCCTGGCTCCGGAAGCCCCGGCTTCTCCTGCCCCTCCCCCAGCTTCTCCTGCCCCGGCCCCAGAAGCTCCCGCCCCGGCCCCAGCTTCTCCTGCCCCAGAAGCTCCTTCTCCTGCCCCTCCCCCAGCTTCTCTTGCCCCGGCCCCAGAAGCTCCCGCCCCGGCCCCAGCTTCTCCTGCCCCAGAAGCTCCTTCTCCTTCTCCTGCCCCTCCCCCGGCTTCTCCCGCTCCGGCCCCAGAGGCTCCTGCCCCTGCTGCAGCTGTTGGCAAAGGTCCTGCCGCTCCCACCAAAGCCCCACCTCAGCCCAAAACGCCTGGGAAAGGCCCCCCCTTCCCAGGCGCCAAAGCTCCACCCAAAGGATTCAAAGTCCCTTCCAAAGCTGCGTCTCCCGCTCCTTCCAAAGCTCCGTCTCCCGCGCCTCCCAAAGCTGCTTCCCCTGCTCCTCCCAAAGCTGCTGCATCTCCCGCTCCTCCCAAAGCTGCTTCCCCTGCTCCTCCCAAAGCTGCTGCATCTCCTGCCCCGGCTGCTCCCCCAGCCCCTGCCCCCGAGACTGCCCCTGCTCCTCCTGCCCCAGAGCCCGAGCCGCCCAAGGAGCCTACGGCTGCCCCCAAGAGATTCATAGTAAACGTAAGTGCCGGAATTCACAAGCGTTATGTTTTAATGTGGCTTTAGGAAGAATGTAGAAACCGAAGTGTTGCTGGGGTATCGCTAGAGGCAACAAAAGGTGACATTAGAAGATTGGCAGGATATTTTTTTGTATACTCCATCTCTCACATACTCATATTTCTAGCAGTGATTAGCCTCCCAAATATGAATGCATTTCAAATTTTGATGAGACTTGATGAGAAATGGTATTGCTCAAGTTTCCTTATCGATCTGACTTAACTTATCGATCTGAATACTTCATGCTTGCTTGATCACCTTGTTGAGAGGGGTCAGGGAAGAATTTTTACAACTCACTTTTTTTCTGGCCCCCGGGTGAAACTGTTTTTGCTTCCCTCTGGAATATGTAGGGGTGGGTCGTATGCCCACCTCCCTTGTCGTCTGTAAAGCGCATTGTGTTGCCTCTGTGTATGAAATGCGCTATAAAAATAAAGCTTTGATTGACTGATTTATGATGAATAAGATTTGCAGCAGCAGAGAGCCTTGCGTGATGGGAGGTGTGCGTCAACAGACCCCCGAGCAGCGAGCGACCTCTTCCAAAAGAGGAGCGATCAACATTAGTGAACAGCTGTCATCACCTTCATCCAGGAAATAGCAACAGCAGCCTACAAAAGAATAGGCTTTGTGAATAGTGTCAAGTGGCATTGTCCAAAATACAAAAGGACTTGACGTCAAATTGATAAATTAACGACTAGACCCCTAAAATAGTGAATGTTAATTGAATATCTCCAAATCCAATATCTGTCAAATTATTCTAAATGATTATTCTAGAATTAGACTGGTAAGAAACACCACGTGTTGATACTGGACTGGGGATACCATCAGTGGACAGTGTGTACGGTACATGAAGCTAATCCAGGCCCCCTGGTCACTAACTTACCAGTTTCCCTGTGCAGCTTTACATTCCTATTGTTCTTAAAATAGCACCTGTTGTCATCGGGGGGCAGGAGGGGGTGATAATTTTCGGACTTACTATATCTATACGTACAGGAACACAGTAGTCCACTGCCAGAAATAGACCAGGCGTGCGTTTGAACCGCTGCCCAGTCCTGATGGCGTCCTCCACATCTGTCCAGTGTAAAAGGGTCAGAGCCAAGCAGATGAAGTCGTCCTGATCTTCAGTCCATTACATTGTGGTCTTGGTCTTTGAGCCAGAGGTGTTGGTCAGAGTCGTTGGAAAAGAGCCAGGTTTTTTGAGACCAACAAACTTCCAACGAGTTTTGGATTTCCACGTATACATATCTTTGTTTTGTCATGGTTGTGATATACTGGGTTTTGGATTGTAACTCTGGATGTTGTCCTCTGGTCCTCTGACCTTTACTCTGGCAGCAACGTTACCGGTCATGTGGTCAGGCCATGGTGCACTAGCCAGTGACAAGTTCACACTCACAATTAATCTTCTCTTCGGCTATTGACATTTTAATTACTGGGTCGTACTTCAGACCTGATATACAACAATGAGAATGGATAAATCCATGGTTTTATTTTTTATAATTTCCTTGTATTATGATTTTGTTTCAGACTGACTTTTCCCCAGACCAGGTTGAAGGTAGGAACAGTTAAACTGCTAAAGAAAATTGTCGCATTCAGGTCGATACATTTACCATTCTGTGAGTGAGGTCTTTAGGCCCTGTGCTCGACCAGTTTGTTGATGCTTTTATGTTTATGTTTGTGTCTTGCCTCTCCAGAGTTCAAAGAGGCTTTCTCACTCTTTGACAAGACTCCCACAGGAGAGATGAAGATTTATTTTGCCCAGTGCGGGGATGTGATGCGCGCCCTCGGACAGAACCCCACAAATGCAGAAGTCCTGAAGATCTTGGGCAAGCCCAGACCAGAGGGTAGGTCTCTCAAGCCAGTGTGAAAGATCTTTGGTCACTTTAAAGATAAAGGACCCAGTTCAGCTGCCCAGCTTGATTGAAAGTCTATTTTCAAAGTCAAAGTCAGTTTTATATAATTTCTAATAATTTATATAATATAATTAAAAATCACGTTTATTTGCCACATACTACATCATACAGGTACAAGAAGTAGTGAAATGTTCTTCCGTTAGCTCCTAGATAGAACATTTCACTACTCGTTGTACCTTTATTCTGTACAGTATAATAGTAGTCAGAAGTGACTGGATCAAAGATGAGTTTGTCAACAAAGACCATTCTCTTGACATTAAATTGATCAATGATGTATTGTCTTCGAATGGTGAATGATAAATAGCGAATGATGCAAAATTGTACGAAACTTCCTAAAATATCGCTACTTCTACAGTTGTAAAGTAAAGGTTTGATTTGCCAAGATCTCTTGACCTCTAAAAGTCCACCCGATGTGGAAACACAACAACACATACCAAAAAACACAGGTGTGTTAAACAAACTGACAAGCAAGTTGTTGTTCAATGTTGTTGATACAGCTCTGGATACATTGGCCGTGTTTCAAACCCAGCGGTGGATTGTCAAAGAGACACTGGATTAAGTATTTATCCATGAGATTTAGTCAGTAGACATGACACACCACAACACAAAGAGATACGTAAGTGTGAAAGTTACATGGATTAATGGTTGTTGCCACCACTGTTTTTCCTGTCCAAGCCAGCGCATCTAAAATTCCATGGCAGAAGCATTCGAGGGATTTGCAGTGGTGTGAAATAGACCGCGATGCTTAGTTTGATCTGCCTTGGGACATGGCCAACGACAGTGTTTGTGGAAAAAGCATTGGCTATACCCAGGATCATAGTTGCTTTGCTCATAGCCTCGTGAAGACGGCCTCTGACAGAAGCTCTCAAATATCTGAATGAACCGTTCATCACAGACCTGTGCCATTGTTGTGGCCCTGAACTAATACTGTTGACACACAGTGTATGAACCTTAACCTTTCAGACATAGTCCATGAAGATGAATGTTGTCTGACTGACTATGCATACCGCTATTATGCCAACAAATATTTACAAACATGGCGACTTTCAAAGCCGTTTATTTATCGTGACACACCTTATGACACACAAACCAGCTCAGTGGCCTTGTGGTTAGTGTCCGCGCTGAGATTGGGAGGTTGGGCGTTCGATCCCTGGTCGAGTCATACCATAGACTATCAAATGAGTCATACCATAGACTATAAAATGAGTCATACCATAGACTATCAAATGAGTCATACCATAGACTATAAAAATGTACCCAATGCCTCCCTGGCACTCAGCATCAAGGGTTGGATTGGGGGTGACTCCCTGTGACACACTAGCATCAGGTCCAGGGGGTGGACTTGTACATCATGATCAAGCTGCCTCACACTAAGGAATCAGGAGATAGGCTCCTGTCCTATGGGCCACTAGGCTCCAGAACCATTGGTTCTCAAGGCTACTTCTTTTTATGACACACAACACACACGTGCAATGGGCTGCGACACAGAACACACACACACACGCTGAAGCGGAGGACAAAGAAATGTGTCCTCTGCTTTTAACTCATCCTCATCCTCATCCTCGCCCTCATCAGTGGCGCCCAAGTGCTCAGTCCTGGTCCTGGTCCTGGTCCTGGTCCTGGTCTTGGTCCTGGTCCTGGTCCTGTCTGGTCCTGGTCCTGGTCCTGGTCCTGGTCCTGGTCCTGGTTCTGGTCCTGGTCCTGGTCCTGGTCCTGGTCTGGTCCTGGTCTGGTCTGGTCCTAGTGCTCAGTCCTGGTCCTGGTCCTGGTCTGGTCCTGGTCCTGGTCCTGGTCTGGTCCTGGTCCTGGTCCTGGTTCTGGTCCTAGTGCTCAGTCCTGGTCCTGGTCCTGGTCCTGGTCTGGTCTGGTCTGGTCCTGGTCCTGGTCTGGTCCTGGTCCTGGTCCTGGTCCTGGTCTGGTCCTGGTCCTGGTCCTGGTCCTGGTCCTGGTCCTGGTCCTGACCCTGGTTCTGACCCTGGTCCTGGTCCTGGTCTGGTCTGGTCTGGTCTGGTCCTGGTCTGGTCTGGTCTGGTCTGGTCTGGTCTGGTCTGGTCCTGGTCCTGGTCCTGGTCCTGATCAGGGACAGGACTGAAGAGCCTCTGTTCTTCTGCCTGTTTTTTTTAATATTGGGGTTCTATGTGGAGGGAACCCGAGTGAGCACAGAGAGAACATGCTCCTGAATGCATCTATGAAGAAGCCTAGGCTAGAACCATGCCACGTTTCAGTTCCAGTGAGCTTTGAATTGAATACACTTGTTCTTTAATTATACAAAATACATCCTGTTTTCATTCCAGAGATGAGCAGTAAGATGCTGGACTTCGAGGCCTTCTTACCCCTGCTGCAGGAGGTGTCCGAGTGTACCGACAGAGGCACGACGGAGGACTTCCTGGAGGGTCTCCGCGTCTTTGACAAGGAGGGCAACGGCACCGTGATGGGCGCTGAGCTACGCCACGTACTGTCCACGCTAGGTGAGCGTTCAGGCTCTGTTCCACCACCCTGAACACCCACCCCTAACACCCATCCATCAGATTTGATCATCATAGGTGGCGCAACATTTGAATAATTACCTATGTATGATATAAAGATGCTAACACTTCAAGAGGAAATGTCTTATGCAGGAATCTTCACTGGGTGGGTATGTTTGAGAGTTTATTAATAATCAGAAGACCCTCACGGCCATTTTGGGACTGACCCTTTTCAGTGGAACCCAGTAGGCCAAGATGTACTTAGGTGCCCCTCCCCCTTTTCTCCAACTCATTTTCTTCACATTTTAGAGAGGTAACCCCACCTCAAGTGTAGCAAGGTCCTAAGATGACATTAACCAATGAAAATGGGTCATATCCCCAGCCTAAACCGAGCCAGGTTTGGCTCATATGCATGGTATCATATGTATGATCATGTTGAATGCAGGAGAGAGGATGACAGAGGAGGAGGTGGATCTGCTGCTTGCAGGCCAGGAGGACACAAATGGCTGCATCAACTATGAAGGTGGGGAGGCAACAACTAACAGTGCTGCAACGTCTCCATCTAGTGGTCAATATGTGGAATCTCACACATGCTCACACAAAATAATACGGCCCTTTCTTTCACTTCTAGCATTTATTAACTATATCATGGCTGGTTGATCAATCAATCAATCAATCAGTCAATCAATCAATCAAGTAAGTATGTGGAAGGCTAGGCCTATACATTGTAATTTAATTAAACATGTTCATAATTAATAATTAAAGTATTTTTTTGCAGTGACTTGGATCCTCCTGAAGTTGTTAAATCACAAAGACAAGAAGTCTGGTGCTGAGAGACACGAGGGGAATGTTTCTATTCAGGCCACGGGGTTCTTCCTCTCAACTACGTCAAGGGCATCATTCCCTAAACATGTTTACTGTGCGTTTTTGGAAATGCAATTATTGGATTAAAATGTAAAAAGTTTTTCAGTAATTTATTGAGCAACTGTATCCATATTCCTTATAGTTTCGATAGATTTTAGTGAAATGTGAATTTGGTGAACAACAAGTGACAGGCCAACATATCCCCAAGCAGACCAAATCAAATCTATTACCGAGAGACTGCCGACCCGGTGGTCCAGACAGCGCTCTGCTGTGGTTCATGTAAACTCTCTGTATTCCCCAAGGGGAGTGACCGCTGTTGAAGGATAAACCAGCAGATGTTTCCCATGGACACACATGCCAAGACCCTGACAACAGACCCACAACAGAGACTGAATTTCTGAATGTGAAAACTAAATCTCGCTAAATTTGAGTCGCTCCTCAGTGATGACATTTTTCACTCATTCAAACATTTGTCTCACACTAACCAACCAATGACTCCCTCTTGTAATCCGTCAGTTGATTCAGAAACGTATTAAAACTCTTATCATCTGTTGGGCGTATTATACACCAATATTACACCATAAAAAACGGTATACTTTAATAAAATACACTTAACGCCATGATCAAGCATGCATAGTATCATTTCTCTTAGACAGTGAAAATGAACATAATTACAAGGATGTATATGAGTTCAGGTTTAATTTGTCCCTGCACTCCCTGTATAGCACAAACATAAAAAGTATACTAATATTTCATATATAGAAATGCTCCTGAATTTGAGGGTAGTGTGTTGTCTTTGTGTATGGAATGCGCTATATAAATAAAAGTGTGATTTGAATTGAACAGAACTGCATTGTGGGAAATTAAAAGCTTCCCAGTAGTCTACAGGCACGGTGGCTCGGTGCGTTACACAGTCGCCTCACAGCAAGGTCCTGGGTTCAATTACAACATTCTCTGGCCTTTCTGTGTGGAGTTTGCATGTTCTCCCTGTGCTCACTCGGGTTCCCTACACACAGTAGAACCCCGATATGAAAAACATGCAGAAGAACAGATGCTCTTGAGTCCGGCCCCTGACAAGGACCATGCCTGAACACTTAGACTCGGTCCCCGGGCGCCACTGACGAGGCTGCCCACTGTTCCGGGCTGCTGCCCCTGGAGGAGGACTGTTTCAATGAGAGAAATGCAGGGTACAAATTTCATTAGTGACCGCTTCAACATGTGTGTGTGTGTGTGTGTGTGTGTGTGTGTGTGTGTGTGTGTGTGTGTGTGTGTGTGTGTTGCCGCCCATTGCACGCGTGTTGTGTGTCACAAGCTGTATGGACTTAAACAACTTTGGAAAAAGTCAAAAAACAATGTTTCTACTGCAGTAAACTCCTGTACCTCCTGAACTGAACGGTGTCAGAGTGCTGCTGGTCCAGGGTGGGTTAGGAACAGCGTGCTGGTCCAGGGTGGGTTAGGAACAGCGTGCTGGTCCAGGGTGGGTTAGGAACAGCGTGCTGGTCCAGGGTGGGTTAGGAACAGCGTGCTGGTCCAGGGTGGGTTAGGAACAGCGTGCTGGTCCAGGGTGGGTTAGGAACAGCGTGCTGGTCCAGGGTGGGTTAGGAACAGCGTGCTGGTCCAGGGTGGATTAGGAACAGCGTGCTGGTCCAGGGTGGGTTAGGAACAGCGTGCTGGTCCAGGGTGGGTTAGGAACAGCGTGCTGGTCCAGGGTGGATTAGGAACAGCGTGCTGGTCCAGGGTGGGTTAGGAACAGCGTGCTGGTCCAGGGTGGATTAGGAACAGCGTGCTGGTCCAGGGTGGATTAGGAACAGCGTGCTGGTCCAGGGTGGGTTAGGAACAGCGCCTCAGCATCTCAGACCCATATGGCTCCAGCAGCACCACCTGGTTCTGACACTCCCAGCTGGGACTCATCCCACTCACCTTCAGCAAGGAAACTAGTGGCAAATGTTGTGCAGGGCACATTTGCAGGGCGAGAGAAAGTGTGTGTGTGTGTGTGTGTGTGTGTGTGTGTGTGTGTGTGTGTGTGTGTGTGTGTGGAAGAGGGGGGGGGGGTGTCTTGGCTTGCAATGGAATCGTTTGTTCAACACTCACATTCAGTTTCTGGATGTTAATAAATCCTCTGTCATTTTCAAACTAAATGGATTCTCAATTCAGTGTGAAAGTTGGCAGTGTATGTGTGTGTGTGACGGTAAGGGCCACAAAGATGGAAGTCAAAGTACAGACAAGAGTCTACTGTTTTCTACCCTGTCTAAACCATGTAGCCTACGGTCAGTGTACTTAGATAGTATGAGGTAGTATACAGTGCATACGTCCAAAGGAAGGACTTGTTCGATTTTAATATAGCCTACTATATTTGTTAGGCCTACTTGAATTATGATTCATCTAAAATAGGCTATCCAGAGCCAGACAGACATGTCGCACTTGCAGACTGTATCACAATGCTGCTCTCGGGCGCCCCTGACGCGCTATGGCATCTTGGAGAAGTGCGTCAGGGAACCCGTGCGCTCGGTGAGCCACTGCGCTGTAGAGACAACAACTGCTGTCTACACACAGGTGAGTAAATCAAGATCATTCTATTATTTGAGCGACGTACATACAAAAGCAAATCCACCGTTGTTTTACTAAAGAGCTGAAGTGCACAACTGAAGGAGGCTTACCTGTCATATTTACGTAATAGGGTCGTAGCCTAATTCTTAATCAGCGTCTGGTCATAAATGTTTTTTCTATGATGTGGGAGAGGTTGGGCCTGTAGGATATTCGTGTAGGTCACTATCAGAATTCTTGCTATATATTCAGAAAGAGAATATCGTAACCGTGAAAATTGATATCATGGACAGTGATTTTAGCAAATCTATCAATGTTTTACAAAGAGGTACATTGTAACTAATGTGTTTAGCCTACGATGCAACAAAACATAGTGTTTTCTTATATTTTTCTACCTGTAGCCCAATCACCGAATATGAAAGGATATGCAATGCACGGGGCATGATATCCTATTCTTTCTGTTCGTTGCCTTGTTCATCGGTTGAACTGGTCAACAACATTTTGATAAAGCCATTTGTGAAGGCACATTTTAACAACCCTAATCCGTCGAATATTTCTAATCCAATTAGATTATAATAGGGGGGGCTGTAATTCGACATTATTTGATGGACACCCATTATTGAGCAAGTGCAGTAGGTTGGATATGGAGACTATCTCGAGTAGCCTAGGCTCCGTTATCCTGGATCTTTCGCTCCATTCTTCCATGCGCCTATAGCCGCTGCTCAGCAATGGCGAAAGCATCTCATTAGGCTATACTGTGATAGCGACATCAATTAGGCAGCATTCGGCATTGTGGACAAAAACGAATACGTGCATTTCTTCCATCAACATTGTGATTAGTCCGAATGTAAAGGTGGAGGCGAGGGGAATTGAACACTGAAAATTGAATTGTTACTGTATAATGCAGCACAAATGCCAAGCCCATTTCGATATGATAAATATGGTATGCCCATCACTGAACACATGCAATGCCGAGTCTCTCCTCTTCTTGCGCACGGCTGTCAAACCTTTGAGACCATCGAGGCCATGGAGCCGGTGCTCTGCGCATCTCACGCATATGGAAGCCGGAATAATCCGCTTCAGCTCGGTCTATTATAGGTCAGTCTATAATCTAACCTACATTCATGATTCGAGCACGAAATCCACGAGTGCATGAATATTCAAATTGGCATAAATTGTTGTAGCTCGACTTTCTAATTGCAAATAATTGGCGCAAAAATGTCTCAGGCTATAGTGGCAGTCACAACGACGGTGGGCGGAGGCCGCTGGTTTATATTCATTTGTTGAAATACAAAATAGCATGTCGATATTTAGTTGCTCGGACATCTCTTTCCAGCTACTCGTTGGGAATGAAATTGGCTACATGAATGATGCTCTTTCTCTTCTCGACTGCCATAATCTTGTTTTATCCGGAGAAGTATATAAAATAAGTCTTGTTAAATTGATCGTAAGGACATTCGCTGATGGCCTCGTGAGACCGTTTGATGAGGTCCAGGCTTTACTCACCCAGCTGTGAGCCTCCACAGTAGCCCACTGAGCAAAGACACGTCTAAAAGACGTATTTTTTGTCTTTTTCCGACGTCCAAAGACATCCAATTAGGAGCCAGAATGAATGTTTTTTTTTAGACGTTCAGATATTGGACCCGTTCTGCACGTCCACAGACGTCTTAGAGGGGTCCAAGCCAGACGTGTGAATATTGAGGGGTCCAGCAGACGAACACACGGGGTTCAGGACCGACGGACGTTATTAAGACGTGATCTGAACGTCAGGCCTACTGGGATGTGTTGGCACTAAGGGAATGCATGCAAACGTATTCACGTGGGATCCGTGTTCAAATCCTCAACAAAGCTGACACACAAAGCCTAAGTTATTTGATTAAACTCAAATAGCCTTGACCACGGCAAATTAAGTACACTGACTAGGCTACTTAGAGGAATTTACCTCGTAAAATTCAGACCAAAAGTAGGAGAGTCAAACATGGCAGTTTGTTGAACCATGCAACGTTTCAGAGAAGTGTAAATTCGTTATTTCAAAGTCGCCATTCTTGGGAGTAAGTAGCCATACAGTACATTTCACAAGAATCTAAGTCACTCAAGTCCACATGCTTTATCTATAGGTTTAATCAGCTCACTTATCTGGCCCCCGGGTGATTACTGTTTTTTTTGCTTCCCTCTGGAATAGATATATATACATATGTAGGGGTGGGTCGTATGCCCTCCTCCCTTGTTCTCTGTAAAGCGCATTGTGTTGCCTCTGGGTATGAAATGTGCTATACAAATAAAGCTTTGATTGATTGATTGATTGAATCAGCTCTCAAGTGGTCATTATCAATGCTGCTGAAATACACCCCATCACATGAATGTATTCAGATTATCTTGCAACTACTAATGTCTATCAAGGGGAGGTGTGGTCACTGATGTCATCCCTACCACAAGATGCACTGTTAAATGACCTAGCCTGTCCTCAGAGGCCGGTCACATCTACCAAAACACGTGGTTCGTAGGAGTCTCTTGATCTATTTTATGTAGCCTTGTTAAGAGATGGTAGGAATGCCATAGGCTACTGAGCTTTAAACAGCATTATGGTACATAGTTAATTGGCAACATGCTGACAGAGGACTTTGGCTCATTGCACCACTAGTCCTCATTAAAGTGTCAAACCGGGGTGTGTACGTGTACCAGATCAGATGGAAGCTGCAGGCTTTGTGCACATCACGTTGGAAGATATAGCCTAGCAGCTGTAGTGTCTAAGGCCTGTATCTGAGCAGGCCACGCCATGACAACATAAAAACAATTTCTCATTTCCTGAATCATGATGCCTAAAAGATTGGGATTCTGTCCTGAGAGCCACGGTGTGCATATTTTTTCCCGTACAAAACAAGTTTGAAAGCATTGTCAGTCCTCTCAGATGTCCCAGCAGAGAAGGGTGTGGTTTTCAGCCCTGAGTCATTAAAACAAAGACGAAACATAATCCACCAATGGGAGCACTGGGCTGGGCGGTTGTTAAGTGAACATTCCGGCCGACATGCTGTCATCGGATGCTGAGGGTTCCGCACGCAGGCTGTGCCGCAAGCTGTTTCACTCGGATGTGAAAATGGAGTCCCTAATGGTTCTGCTTAGCCCGCCCCCCCTGGTAGACTAGGCTAGGCCCACGTTAAAAAGGTAGAGTCAGTGTTATTTCCGTGGTGCTCTGAGGATGGAGGATGGGAGTGTGCAGAGAGAGAGAGAGAGAGATGAAAGTAGGTCAGAGATACAGACTCAGCCGAGCATGAGGCCATTATTCTATCTAGGCTCACAGATGAACTGCACCCGAATTTACCCTCTGGGATCATTAGTTTGAGATAGAATCATTGTTCCAACTTTATTTCGTGCAGATTGACGTGCTTATTCCTTTGACTTTTCATGTTGATATAGTCTCAACGCCAGACCCATGAGAGTTCTTTCGCTGATACACTACATAAGCTACGCTGACTACGTTACTGCATGCTGCAGATCTCTCTATGGGTCTGGCACTTAATGCAAAAATCTGGTGTTCAAATCCTGGCAGTTCATTGGTAGCGCCGGAATCCCGGTGACACCAATCAGTAACGACTTTCGCGATCAGGCGTTCCCACCCAGCCTGGCCCCGCCCATCTAACCTGGGCTAGCGTCTCTCATTTGCTGCTACGACCTGTCACTCTTTAAATTTGGACCCGTCGATACGCCCTCAGAACACCAGCTTGGGCGGCGAAGTGGCACAGACTCTATTTGGTAGAATACGGAGCGATTCAACATAATATTTGAGTCTGGAGAGACTAACATTGATGCTACTTGTACTGTTTATGCTACGCAAGCTTTGAGAGCCCCCAAAAAAATAAAGGAGGTGTATGGGAGTAGGGCTGGGCGATATTGACAAAAACATACATTGCAGCGATTCAATTTTTCGCGATATATATTGCAATATATGTTGTTTGTTTAAAACAGAAATAAGCAAACTTGTAAACATACAGGCCTATGTCCTATATGAGGTTAGAACTTAACAGTGATCCTCGCGTCTGCGTACACCGGTAGACAAGTGTCTTGACTTGACTGCGTTCCAAAACGCCTACTAATAATGCGTCTCTTAGTTTTTGACAGTCATCAAAATTAAAAAGTTGAGCAAAAAGTTTGTAGCATGACATGTTTTGAGTTAACATAGCAGGGGAAAAAAGAGAAGAACATTGCAGGCCCTCGCTATGTGACGAATGCGCATGTGCACATTGTGATGGCGATACATAAAGGATATATTGTGCAGCCCTATATGGGAGACGCTAGACCTCCCTCACTGCTCGCTCATATTGTAAGATAGCAGATCTGTTCATACTAAATACTCTGAATTATGAGCGTATCAATACTTTAAACCCCCATTTTAACACTTACACATTCCATGCTTCAGGAGCTCAAATATAATACATCAACCCAGACAAAAACTATGGTCTCTCTAAATATTTGTTTTGTGTGCCAAAAGCCATCAGTTAAGAGTTCAGTCAGGGTTTGATGGAACCCCCACCCTGAAGAATGACAATAATATTTATGTAATATTAAGTGTATTGATAGAGGGAGGCTATGTTTGAGAGGGAGGCGGAGTTCAGTAGCAGGGATCAGCTCATATTAGCACTGTTAGCCTATCTCTACAAAAAAAAACATTTCGGTTTAATGTGTCTGTTGTCAACTTAGGATATAATGCAGAACACTTTTCTGGTTATCAGACAGGAAATATTATCGTAAATATAGTAATATAGTAAACTTGAGTTGCTATTTCTCAGGGCACACAGAGCGTGACCTTCTCTCGGGGAGTGTTGACTTTGGCACGGACCCGGCTCCCTGTTCGGAGTCTGTCATGTGTAAAGATGCTTTACAATGGGAGGTTTGTGAGGAGGGATCTGTGGAGAGCACAGAGGCTACTGCACAGGCAGGGACTCAATATCCCCTTTCACAACATCCAAAGCCTAGTCAGATTTTTCAGTACATCTTGGAAAATGCTCTTCTGTGGTCATTTTCTGGGATAATAAATGATCAGCTACTGCTTGTTGGACGCATGTGAGTTGCTGTGAATGACCGTTACCCGGCGGTGGTTTCAGAGATGTCCTCCCCCCTTGGACAGTGCAGATTCAACACATTTTGAAAAACGGCCAAAGAGAACGATAGTTGAGATCTCCGCATCATGTTGTCGTTATGTGGACTATTAGCAAGCTCCTGTGGCAGAATAAAAAGAATAATAAAAAGGTTTTGTTAGCAACTAGCCAGTAGGTTTGTTGGGGAGAATGGGTGGAGGTACAAAGTGTTTTATCCGAAACGGGAGACGCCAATTCAGTCCTCAGAGAGAGAGAAACTTTCCACTCCCCTTTATACTTCCTTTAATCCAAACTTTAACCTTTCCATCTCAGTGTACACGCCTAAACCTTATCATTTAGATACAGGCCTCAAGTGAAGCATTTTGCCTCTACATTTTACTACTGTGACACGTGCCAATATGCACCATATTTGATGTGTCAACATAGTAAAACAGACCCAGAAAGTGTTCATGCTGTCTGTCTGAGATGGTCTCAGCACCTGCTGACTGGACCCGACTGGCACAGGGGGCTTTTCCTTTGATCTGGGAGTGAGAGGAATATTTGTGTAAACGATCAAGTACAGATATGCTGGTGCACCTGGCGAAGGTCAGATAACCGAGCCAGCGGCCCTCACAGTAGCTTTAGAATAAACGAGCTGAGGTAAAGTTGCCCCTAATTTAAGAATGGTTAAGAATTCTGTTTAAATTACAGGCTACAATGGTTTAAAATGGTTGTCAGTGACCCTTGTAATTCTGTTTTGCAAATTGACATCAGCTGTAGTCACGCAATGTCAATACCCATGAGGCTAATGCTGTCTAGTTTGGTTCTTCACATGGGGTTAGACTAGTTGTGTTTATATAGGCCACCCGCATGGGCATGAAGGTGAATCTGAAGTTCAAAGGCTGGTAAATCTCTGGTAGCACGCAAACACTATGCCAGAAAAAACAGTTTGAATGCCTGGGGTTCATATACTGATATAATACCATAATCTATCTGCAGTCACCAGAGAGTGGGCGGGGTGAGAGAGAGGGTGAGAGAGAGGGAGGGTGAGAGGGAGAGAGGGAGGGAGGGTGAGAGAGGGTAAAAGAGAGAGGGAGGGTGAGAGAGAGGGTGAGAGAGAGGGTGAGAGAGAGGGTGAGAGAGAGGGACAGAGGGAGGGAGGCCGAGAGAGAGGGGGAAAGAGAGGGACTGAGGGAGAGAGGGTGAGAGAGAGGGTGAAAGAGAGGGACAGAGGGAGGGAGGGTGAGAGAGACGGACAGAGGGAGGGAGGGAGAGTTAGTGAGTGAGAGAGAGAGAGAGAGAGAGAGTGAGAGAGCGAGCATGAGTGAGTCAGTCAGAGGGAGAGAGTTTGCGAGAGCTGTGAGAATCTGATACAAATAGAAAAAATGCTGACATATCTGTCGGCTTGAATCTAATAAGATATGTAATGAGATATCTATGATATGTAATGAGATTTCTATGATATGTAATGAGATTTCTATGATATGTAATGAGATTTCTATGATATGTAATGAGATATCTATGATATGTAATGAGATTTCTATGATATGTAATGAGATGTCTATGATATGTAATGAGATATCTATGATATGTAATGAGATATCTATGATATGTAATGAGATATCTATGATATGTAATGAGATTTCTATGATATGTAATGAGAATTGAAGCTGTTCACATCATTCTGGCTGAGGGGACCCATCCCTGCAACGTGGAACCTTTTTGGTGGATAAACATGTTCATTTTGCATTCGAAAAACACGGAATCTATTTCAACAAAAGTGCAACAGTTAAGTGACTTTGTCTCTGAGGTCACCGATCTCTAAACTCTGGTTGGGTGGTGTACAGGAGGTCATCACAGAGGTGGCCGGTCGCTGATCATTTAGGAAGCGCAACCTATCTGAAGATGTGCCGCACGTGGGCAGTAGGCACTTCTGACTATTTTAGTCGTGGGCCCTGTAACTCGACCCTGGGACCCCATGTTAAGGAATATAAATAACCAGGTTTTCACAGACACAGTGTCTGTTTACATTTAGCTGGTGACTAACACGTTGGGCAGACAACAAAGCGTATTCATCTAGGCTGTTGCTCCCTGCGTTTCTGAAAGCCAGGTATTTTCTCAAGGAAAATTGCTTAGCATTCAAATCTGCGATCGTCGATAACCTGTCCAGCGCTTGGAAGGGCTCTAATGTTTCACAACAGAGCTCGATATTCACACGCTCCATCTTGCGGAGGACGGGGGTTTCCTTCATTCTCAGTGACGTCTTCTCTTTTTGCAGCCCGACTTGGACTCGCTATGGATCAACACCAGGACTACATGAACAACGCTCCCAACAGCTACAGCTACAACTCTGAGGACGGCGTGAGTGCTTCTCTAGCCGGGATGACCATCAACGACCTGCACCACCAGGAGAACGGCGTCCAGCCGGCACCCAGAAGCCCCGGGGACTGCCCCATGAAAGGTCAGACACCCACTCGCCTGAGGGAGATTAAAACTAGCACAGTCACGAAGGAAATACTGGCTCAAATTAACCTCCAGATTTAAACCAGGATAATTTGTCGAGGCTAGTGCTACTGTCGAGCCCAAAATAGCAGAACACGGGTGTGCTAAGACGCTTGAAGGGTAAAAGAAAGAGGATGTCGTCATTAAAACGGCACCAGTTACATCAGTGATCTTATGGAACCTGATTCAGAGTGAAAACAAATGGCTTCACTACTAGCACAGATTCATTCCTGATACAAAGGATTTTGTGCGGGCATTTTTTGAGCATTGTAGCCAGGAAGCGTCATTCGGCTACAAGAACCTACACAGCCGTGCCAAAATTAGACGATGTTACAGAATTTATTTATTTTAGGCTACATTATTTAAGAGAAGCGTCAACAAAAAATATACCAGGACCCTCAGAGCCATCAGCGCTGAACTGGAGGCGGGGCCTGTGTGGTCTTTGGATTGTGCTTTGTGTTGATCCCTCTCTTACATAACGGCAACAAGGCGCGCTTCACTGGCCCCGCACTCGCAGCTGCGCTCTGCCTCGCTCTGCCTCGCTGTGGCGCCGGCATCTGGGTCAGGCCCAGCACAGTTTCAGCACGTCGCTTTCGCCCGTTAACCTCACAAAGAACCGGCCAATTGAATAACGATGACATGGGACCTCAGCGGGACGCCGAGATGGCGTAAAGGAGGAGGTGGCGGACCTACGTGGCCCGCGGTGACGTCTGTCCCCGTGCTGTGTTGGTGCACCGTAGGGTTGAGACACTAGCACCGAAGCCGCGCTGACAAACTACAACCTTTTACCACAGAAACGCTTGTATCCGACAAAATACGACAATAACAAGCTCTTTTTTCACCCCCCCTCTGTGCCCCCAATCATTGTTTTGGCCGTGTAGTACGTAGCCTAGCGTTCCCTAGTCTGCAGCCCTCACTAGTGCGCGCGTTCGGCCCCTTCGCCCTCCCCGCCACGGCCCCTCGGACACACAGGAAGTACCGCTCAGACTCGCGTTCCTCCGCAGAGCTTAGTGGCTCGTGCACCGGTGGCGCAGCAAAGAGTGAGTACCCAACCAACTCTGCTCTCTCTCTCTCTCTCTCTCTCTCTCTCTCTCTCTCTCTCTCTCTCTCTCTCTTCTCTCTCTCTCTCTCTCTCTCTCTGTAGGTAGCAGTGGTCTGTAAGTAGCTAGTGTACTGAGTGTGTGCTGTGTAGGTAGGCCTAAGTGTTAGAATTGAAAGTACAAAAAACACAATTTTGGTCTTTTTCTAACACTTTTAATTGATTTGTTTGTGAACGGTCGTCATGGTCGAAAGTAGAGGAACGTCGTTCTGAGAGAGCGATACTACAGAGCAGGTCAAAGGTCACAGTCCTTTCAATGTTTCATTCAGTCTCACGGTGGCTGTTGACATTCAGCCCTGCAACGACGATCGCGTCTAACACCCTGTAAGCACACCTCCTTTTCGCTCTGCGCGATTTCCGGCGCCATCCTGCCATCTGTCTAACCACACAGTAACCCTGACTCCAGGCCTGCCTTCATCACACAGCGGCAGCTAAGGACCAGCCCCCGGAGGAGAGTGCTGCTGATCCAGGATCTGTGTTCTCTGGGCCAGAGAGCTCCCCGTATAGTGAAGGGGTGAATCCGGTGTCTGGGCTCTGTGAGCCAGAGAGCTCCCCATGTGGTGAAGGGGTGAATCGCAGCCCCTCTTCTGAAGATGATATGCTAGCTGGTATGGCTGCTTCGCTACCACTGCCTCTTTGCATGCAGCTGGAAATGCCAAATCTCAACTGACTGATTCTTCTTCTTCACTGCCATTTCGCCTCTGCAGTTTAATATGTTTGCATTTGTGTGCCAGCTATCTGATTTGACATGATTATTTTTTTGTTACAAGGTGCAAGGTTTTGTGTTTCTTTACCCGTTTGACTTGGCTTTTCAGACAGGTTAAAAGACAGTCCATGCTAATCCCAACTCTCCTATCTTTTGGATTTGCCAGAACCTGGCTATGATTGATTTGATTAAAAACTCCAGGAAAACTACTAAGTTTTCTTAAACAAAGATCAAACACATAACAAAAACATCCTGGATACAGACATAACAGAAACGCCCCAAATATAGACAAGGTATTCATAATACAACAACACACACCAGAACAATAGAACACACACCAGAACAATAGAACACACACCAGAACAATAGAACACACACCAGAACACACAACACACACCAGAACAATAGAACACACACCAGAACAATAGAACACACAGCAGAACAATAGAACACACACCAGAACAATAGAACACACACCAGAACAATAGAACACACACCAGAACAATAGAACACACACCAGAACACAAAACACACACCAGAACAATAGAACCCACACCAGAATAGAACACACACCAGAACACAACACACACCAGAACAATAGAACACACACCAGAACACAACACACACCAGAACAATAGAACACACACCAGAACAATAGAACCCACACCAGAACACAAAGACACAGGGGGCCTATGAGCAAACAGCTTGACATGAGACATATCTTACTTAAAGAACAAAGATTGCCTTCAATTCCAGGTCTTAGAAATAAAGTTAGCAGTCTTAAACACTTCCTCCTTACATAGCTTTGTGCCATCATCCTCCCAGAACAACTCAGAGTTTTGCTCCTGCATTTCATATACAGAGGGATCCTCAGATCATCATATGTTGTACAATAAAACAGGAAATGAAATTCATTCTCTACCTCATTTAGGTCACAGGCCTTACATGCCTTATCCTCTTCTGGCCCAGCTGTGAACTGACCTACTTCAATATCAAGGGGCAGGATACCAGATCTCAACTGAGCGCACAATGATCTCTGGCTTAGTTAGAGAGGAGGTAACATAGGGCTCAGGACTAAAACACTGCTTCATCTGAACATAATCTCAGTTTAGGCTTAGACCATGTGTCACTTGACTATTTCTCACTATAGGTGAGGAGTACATTTTGCTTCAACATATTAATGTTGCAGAGGAGCATGTTATGAACAATATACGCCAAATTGGTCCAGGGGTGAGTGAGCCGTATCCCACTTGAAAACCTTTTTTGTCAACCGAGTCTCAGGTAACTTAATAAGGCGGTTCCACAGCCTTATCATTTCTACCTTTAGCTTCATTCCTACCGGTTTCCCACCCATATCTCCCCGTGTTGCAAGACTAGGGGCAAATGCACGAACGCCAAGGATGCCTCTTATACCTCTGTTCTGAATAGAGTGTACTTTTTGGCGTCTTTGTAAGCCTATACTCCAGATGCATAACTAAGGATTGGGCACACACATGCTTTATAGAGCTGAGAGTGTGTGGAGTAGCCTATATCTTTACCAAATTTCATTTGACTGATTATTGCCCCCACAGCTCTCCCTGCGGAGTCCGCCAGTCTGTCAATCCCCCCTTCATAGGACATGAGTTCACCCACCAGTCTGTCAATCCCCCCTTCATAGGACATGAGTTCACCCAGGGTAAAGCCCAAGTATTTATAGCAGTCAGTATATTCCAGAGGCAAGAGGCAAACCTTCTGTACAAATGCTATGTTGCATTTGGATTGTGCTTTGTTCAGTTGTGTGAGACCTTAAAGGTTTTCCCCACTGCCGTCACTAACCATGCTACTGTACAGTGCTTGTCAAATATCCTCGTCACAATAAGCAGACTATGAAAAAAATATTATAGTGTACTCTTCATAGGGTCAAAACATTCAGGTTATCGCTCCATTCTCCACAGTGAGTTTATAGTGGTGAAAAGCCATGGATCACTGACTAACGGGGGAAGAACGGCCCTCTGTGTTAGAAAGAATGAGGGGTTTAACCACAGTCCAGTCTGAGCCAAGCGTGCTTTGATCTCAGAAAGACAGTGTGACAGCGGGTCTTGAGGTTGGGTGGAGGTGAGAGAGGAGCGGTCTGTATGATCTGCTCAACAGAACCTGAACCCCTGAACCCGGGGAACGCCAGAGGAACACAGGAGACTGCTGACCCACCAGGGAAAACGCAACGTTAGCTGCCGTGTTTGTCGACGCCAGTTTTGAACGAAGTGTCAGACGTTCCCTATATTCTGCCTGCACACTTCAATAACACGCCTCTCTTCGGTCTGATACTGGAATCAGGATGTTGATAAATGGGTCAACCCATGAGAAACCTTTGGATTTAATAAACAAATAATGTAATGTAATGTAATGTAATGTAACAAAGGTTTAGATAATGTGTACTTACTAAAAGCTTTTCACAGGTTTATTAAGTCACTATGCGCTTGAGTGACACTGGAACTCTTAATATAATAATTCCCATCGTAACAGTGACTGGGCAGAGAAGAAACCATCGCTATTCAGGAGTTTCATGGCATTGGTTCACGTCCGAAACTGACCAGTCGACGTTACGAAATATTCCGTCCTCCTCAAGTCACTCGAGCCCCTACAGAACGGGCCGCGGGTGGCGGTGAGCGTGGCGCCGTGGCCTTCCTCCGGTCTCAAAAGCGCTGCCTTTGTTTCCCAGCGGAGCCGGTGGGGGCGTCGCCAGAGGGCCGAGCTGCTGCCCACCCGCCGCCTGAGCCCCCTGAGGCGCCGCAGCTCGCTGTCTCTGGTCAGAACGAGGTGCCGTCGGGTACGCCCCCCTCCCTCCGCCACTCGCCCGCCGTCGCTACCCTCCTGTCCTCGCACCCTGGACGTGGTTACAGCCCGGCAGATCCGGCCACGCCCCTGTGTGCTCTACATTAACGACTTCACTGACGGCGTAGCTACCGAGGCTTTACATTGATGTAACTGTGTGTTTTGTTTCAGAGCCAACAGGAACAGAGTTTGTCTTTGGTTCGCAACCTTAACGGCATAATTCACAGCTTTTTAATTTTAATGTACCCTCATTGACTAACGTTTGATTCCTTACATTCATACTAATGTGAAGTTATTGTGGCCTTTTTCTGGTAGGTCCCGTAGGTATTGACTGTTGTGTGTTGTGTGTTTGTACGTGGATAGCTTTTAGCAGAAAGTCGCAATGCATAATGTCCTCTGGCCTGATCTCCACTGCTCCAGAATCCAACTAGGAGATAACTATTCATCTGAGTGTTGATTATGGTGCTCAGCATGACAGAAGTCCACTACGGGAGTGAAGGGGGACGAACTGTAGACTCAAAGGTCTGGGATCTGTTTTAACAGATCCAGAACCTTCAGACATGGGGAACGCCACACTAATGGAGATACCAGCTGGGATACCAGATGGAATACCAGGTTAGGTGTGGTGTTGGTCCATGTGAGACTTTAATGAAAACAATGTGTCGGTCTCAGCCACAACCTCCCTCTGATAACCAGTCTGTCTGTCTGCGTACCCAGAACCCAACACTGAGACAATTAACATGTTCATGTTTTATCTAAATAATTTCCTGACGGTGAATTGACGTGGCCTTATGCATTAACCCCAAACCTGTACGCATGTTATCAGGTATCCCAAGCTGCTTGGTCTCTATGCGGTGGTGTTTCTTCTCTGAGGTGGAGTAGTTGTCCCACAGATGAATTTGACAAGGTCTAACATCTTTATTCTTTGTTCCTCTTCTTCTGCTGCCTCCCCCTGTCCGAACAGCGAGTGGAGGAGCAGCCACAACAGGTACGTACGTCACTGCATCTCAGAACATGCAGCGGTATTTCACATAGCAGGTTATGATCAGGCTTTTAAGATTTTAAGATTTATTTCTATACAATACATTTTTAACGAATGTTTGAGAGACGCATTAACATGCGGGAGCAGAATCTGTCAGTGCACCACGTTTCATGAGATATTCCTTGTGCACGTTGTACAGTCAGAATGCATCATTCAGCGGTATCATGACATCACACAATGTGGGCACGTTTCACTGTTACATCAGTAGCGTCCGTTCTTCTGTCGTCTGTGTGTTCATACAGTTGCGGTGTATTTTGTCACATCCTCTTTTTGTATGTGTGTGTGTGGGGGGGGGTGGGGGGGGGGGGGCAAAAGGTGCGTTCTGTAAACTGACACCCTGCCAAACTTAATTATCATAGAGATCATAAATATATCATAGAGATAGCTGTTGAGTACTATCAAATTGAGTGTAACCTTGCTTTCATGCCACGATTTAATTTACAAAATGTTTATAATTATATCACTTTCCTTAAGAAAGAACAGTTATTTGTTTCTGATTAAATATTTTTACGCTCATGGAGCAGCCCTTCCAATCCACTCCTCCTTAACTTCTCCTTAAATGTCGTTGAATGGGGGAGATTGAAAAGAGCGCTGTGAATGTCACCATTGATCTGCTTTCCAAACAACCTAGTGGATCCCGGCGTGGGAAACCTCGGGGGGGTCACACTGGCTCCTGGGGGGTCAGGGGCGGCTGACCACAGAGCTTCCTGTTCTCTGGACCCTGGAGACGAGGGAGACGTAGCCTCGGAGGGGGCCGAGGCCTGGGAGTGTAGGCAGAGGGCGAGTCGCTCCCTGTGGGCCTCTGAGGACACGAGCTATGAGTCTGAAAGGACATCGAACCTCCCGACCGCAAGGAGTCCAGAGTGGGCCAACGCCGCAGACTCCCAGAGAACAGTCAGTCTGGATGCGTCCGAGTCCCTGTCCGGCACAAGCGATCGGCCAGGCACATCTTTGGTCCGCAGCTCTGCCTTGGAGGACCTCACGGCCATCGGAACGAGGAGCTCGCAGGCTGATGGCGGCGAGAGGCCGATCTCAAACCAGCCCGTCGACGGCAGACTGTCTCAGGATTACGCGGGGAATGGTCAGCGGGCAGCCTCCGGGTCCGCTGGCGCCTGCGATATGAAAAAGCAGCAGATCGTTCCAGAAAGTTCCGATTCCTGCAGTGCTCAGAGCCTGTCCTATTCCAGCTTTGTTCCTGGGAAATCCATACCGGCATCGTTAGGAGGCATCTCGCATCAATCAGATCTTCGACAGGAGCCCATGTCTCCAGTTCTGAAAGACACCAACAGATCTGACTTAAACACACACCTTGAAGGGCACGAAAAACAACACACCGGTGGGAACTTGGTGAAGGCATCGGTAGCATCTGACACAAAAACCGAGACTGATTTAGAAAGGGCAAGCCTTATTCCCCTGACGGAGGCGGGCGATCCTGAGATGACCACTGTCATACCGCTCTCAGCGGCTCCAACTGAACTCCAGAGAACCTCCCAAAGTTCTACTGCAAGAAAATCAATGGTTCCAGTTGCTATATTTAAAGGTCTGTTGGCAGTTATATTCACCAATCCCAAATCCAGTTCTGTTCAGTTAATTCCCTCCACTTATGGTTTTAACAAAGCGCCTACTGAATGCTACACAGCACCCGCGATATGGAAATGATCTTTTGGCTGAGGAGAAGCTTGGTGTCGTCCCCTTCCGTCTTGCTGACTTTGCTGGTCTTGCATCCCCAGTATCCACTTTCATTTACGGACTGGCAGAATCCCTTTGTTTTCCCTCCGTGTTCCTCCGTGTGTTTGGTCACGTCCTTGTGTGTGCTGTTTGTCACTGTGCATGTTGAGCTCTACACCCAATCACCTGTCTTCGTGATAGCCATCTCCTGTGTTGTCTCCACGACTTACACACACACACACACACACACACACACACACACACGCACCAACATACAATCTACTTGGCTTCTCAAAGTTTGTTAACTTGGTAGGCTACTGTATAAAAGAACATAGGCTACTGTATATTAACTACAACTTTTGTTTGTTTTTGAAAATATTCCTTAAAAAATATTAAGTCTTGTTTCTCTCTACTTCTATAGCTCAAGCTAAAATTGATAATGACACTGCGGAAAAGAAGGTAAGTGATGTGATTTGTCCCGTTTGTAAAATCAATGTCTCACAGTCATGAAAATCATTCTCACTTCAAAAGTCATTCATTGTTTCATGCTAATTTCCCCCCCTTACACAAAGCCATGCAAAACTGCCACCAAAGCTAGACCCCCCCCTGCCCTTAAACGACCACCCCTGGCCATCAGAACCCCCAAAACACAGTCTTCCGCCCCAAACGGGCCCAGCACGATACCCTCCACCCGAAACGGGCCCAGCTCAATACCCTCCGCCCGAAACGGGCCCAGCACGATACCCTCCGCCCGAAACGGGCCCAGCTCAATACCCTCCACCCGAAACGGGCCCAGCACAATACCCTCCACCCGAAACGGGCCCTGCACAATACCCTCCGCCCGAAACGGGCCCAACACAATACCCTCCGCCCGAAACGGGCCCAGCTCAATACCCTCCGCCCGAAACGGGCCCAGCACAATACCCTCCAAAGCCGGCAGCAGCACGGGGGACAGGCAGGCCCAAGTAAGTCAGGCCTTGCAGTGCTGCTCACCGCTGAGTGTGGTACAATAGACCCCGCCCCCTTTTTAAACTGCTGTTGCTTTCCTGCGTAACGGCGTTCTATTAATACATCCATGGTAACGGCTAACTAAAACCCCTTAACCCCGCCTTCTCATCTCCTCATCTAATATTCATAACTTCCTGCATGTCGTGATGGGATTTAGCTAACGAGGTTCAACGTTTTTATGAAGGCAGCATATTGGTTAATTGCATTTGTCAGATTACGCAGTTTCAAGTGCGTTGTGTGTTGTTTGAACTGCATTGAGCCTGCAAGA
Source organism: Borostomias antarcticus (assembly GCF_949987555.1). NCBI lineage: Eukaryota > Metazoa > Chordata > Actinopteri > Stomiiformes > Stomiidae > Borostomias > Borostomias antarcticus. Next base: position 19,202,703 of record NC_140255.1, read on the forward strand.
ATGAAACAAGCAATAGGTCATCCTCAGTGCTGAGAGTTTTGATCTAAGAAATAAAAGGTCTCGTTTTGGTTTGTAGCTTGTTGGTCAGTACATTTCTCATTTAGTCCTTTCCTTCTTTCTCTGGGGACGAAAAGACTCCAGGAGGAACCAGGCCCCCGGCCCCTGGAACTAAAATACCTGCCAAGACCCCCCAACCAGGTGTGTACTGTTCTATCAACAGAACAACGGCAAACTGTCCATATGCTTTATTTTTATTTTATTTTATTATGCTTTACTTTTGATTTTTTCTTGTCTATGGCTTCAGCAAGCGCCAAGAAGCCAGTTTCCAAAAATGAGAAAGGTAAACCGAAAAAAGAAAAGAAAAAAAGATGTGACCTACTGTATCTCTCCACATACAGTAACCCTCAAATCTGTACCCGTCAAAATTGACCTTGGATTAGTCTAGTTTCTCTGCGCTTGTTAAACACATCTGACTGGAGCACAAATCTAACACCTAACTGCCCCCTTCTGACCCCTAACTGCCCCCTTCTGACCCCTAACTGCCCCCTTCTGACCCCTAACTGCACCCTTCTGACCCCTAACTGCCCCCTTCTGACCCCTAACTGCCCCCTTCTGACCCCTAACTGCCCCCTTCTGACCCCTAACTGCACCCTTCTGACCCCTAACTGCACCCTTCTGACCCCTAACTGCCCCTTCTGACCCCTAACTGCACCCTTCTGACCCCTAACTGCACCCTTCTGACCCCTAACTGCCCCCTTCTGACCCCTAACTGCACCCTTCTGACCCCTAACTGCCCCCTTCTGACCCCTAACTGCACCCTTCTGACCCCTAACTGCCCCCTTCTGACCCCTAACTGCACCCTTCTGACCCCTAACTGCCCCTTCTGACCCCTAACTGCCCCCTTCTGACCCCTAACTGCCCCCTTCTGACCCCTAACTGCCCCCTTCTGACCCCTAACTGCACCCTTCTGACCCCTAACTGCCCCCTTCTGACCCCTAACTGCCCCCTTCTGACCCCTAACTGCACCCTTCTGACCCCTAACTGCACCCTTCTGACCCCTAACTGCACCCTTCTGACCCCTAACTGCCCCCTTCTGACCCCTAACTGCCCCTTCTGACCCCTAACTGCACCCTTCTGACCCTCAAAAAAGACCCCAGTGGCCAGAGCAGCCCTGGCGCTCCCAAGTCCCCGTCCGGTCAGGCTGTTCCTGGGAAGCCCTCGGCCGTCGCCACCAATCAGGTGAAGAAGGTTGCCGTGGTGCGTTCTACACCCAAGTCCCCCGGCTCCCTGAAGAACCGCTCGCCGGCCCCCCTGGCCGCGGCCGCGGCGCCCATGCCTGACCTGAAACACGTCAGGTCAAAGATCGGCTCCACGGACAACATCAAACACCAGCCTGGCGGCGGCAGGGTGAGTTCAGGGTGTATAGTATAGTAGTCATACTACGGTAGGGGGAGTTCAGGGTGTGTAGTGTAGTCGTTACACTACGGCAGGGTGAGTTCAGGGTGTATAGTATAGTTGTTACACTACGGCAGGGTGAGTTCAGGGTGTATAGTATAGTTGTTACACTACGGCAGGGTGAGTTCAGGGTGTATAGTATAGTTGTTACACTACGGCAGGGTGAGTTCAGGGTGTGTAGTATAGTCGTCATACTACGGTAGGGTGAGTTCAGGGTGTGTAGTATAGTCGTCATACTACGGCAGGGTGAGTTCAGGGTGTGTAGTATAGTCGTCATACTACGGCAGGGTGAGTTCAGGGTGTGTAGTATAGTAGTCATACTACGGCAGGGTGAGTTCAGGGTGTGTAGTATAGTCGTTACACTACGGCAGGGTGAGTTCAGGGTGTATAGTATAGTAGTCATACTACGGCAGGGTGAGTTCAGGGTGTGTAGTATAGTCGTCATACTACGGTAGGGTGAGTTCAGGGTGTGTAGTATAGTCGTCATACTACGGTAGGGTGAGTTCAGGGTGTGTAGTATAGTCGTCATACTACGGCAGGGTGAGTTCAGGGTGTGTAGTATAATCATTACACTACGGCAGGGTGAGTTCAGGGTGTGTAGTATAGTCGTTACACTACGGCAGGGGGAGTTTGGGGTGTATAGTCGCTACTCTACAATGAGAACATTCTCCTTTCTAGTTCCCGCTCCCTCACTGTCGTCTTCATTTCTCAAAGGAAATTTCTGTCCTTGAAACTGTAGGGTGGTCAGATCAACAGTGGACAGGCCTGTATTGGGTTCTGAGGTGGTGTTAAAGATGCATTGAAATGACCTTGAAATGCTTGGATACTGGAATGCAGGTTCTTAAAGTTATTGTCACTCTCCTGTAGGGCTGTGGTGTGGCTACTGTAGTTATATTTCATTGGAATAATTGCATCACTAACTACTTTTAGTCCTGCTTCAGACAGGCTACTTGAATGGGTCTAGAGTCCTCTAACGTGAAGCCCTAAAGGATAACACTCTCTTCCCCCACCCTCTACATCTTTTTAGGTACAAATAATTGAGAAGAAGATGGACTTAAGTTCTGTTCAGTCTAAGTGTGGCTCCAAAGACAATATGACACATGTACCGGGAGGTGGCAATGTGAGTAACTAAGGGATGAACTCAACGCCTTCGTCTTGAGTATCTCTACGGTTATGATCATCAAACCCTTGTCAGAATTGGAGATGTCCTACTACCCCTCTACTGGTTCTCAGGATCTTAGATGTACTAGGCTGACTAGCTACTACAGTATATATCCTACTGCTTGAATGAATCAGACAAGTCTTTTGGCCGTGGTCCTCATCTGCAGCTTCGCTGCCTCTGATTCCTCCAGACTAAACGCTTTCATCCCTTCGCCTCTTTCAGGTCCAGATCCTGGACAGGAAGATGGACGTGAGCAGCGTCCAGGCGCGCTGCGGCTCCAAAGACAACCTGAAGTACACCCCCGGAGGAGGCAGGGTGAGTGACCAGCCTGGGAAACTCGGCTCGTGTTTGACCTTTCACCTCAGGGAAAAAAAGAAAATCTCTCACAAAGATTATCCATTAGATTACATGATCATTTTAGCTCTGCAGAAGTTAATTGGCACTAAATTTAATAAAATTGTGCAACTCGAAGAAGAAGAAGCAGCATGCAGGACATATACAATAGAGGCCTACTAGTAATACTGGTCTACCTTTATACCTGTCAGTAATACTGGTCCACCTTTATACCTGTCAGTAATACTGGTCTACCTTTATACCTACTAGTAATACTGGTCTACCTTTATACCTGTCAGTAATACTGGTCTATCTTTATACCTACTAGTAATACTGGTCTACCTTTATACCTGTCAGTAATACTGGTCTATCTTTATACCTGTCAGTAATACTGGTCTACCTTTATACCTGTCAGTAATACTGGTCTATCTTTATACCTGTCAGTAATACTGGTCTACCTTTATACCTGTCAGTAATACTGGTCTATCTTTATACCTGTCAGTAATACTGGTCTACCTTTATACCTGTCAGTAATACTGGTCTATCTTTATACCTGTCAGTAATACTGGTCTACCTTTATACCTGTCAGTAATACTGGTCTATCTTTATACCTGTGAGTAATACTGGTCTACCTTTATACCTACTAGTAATACTGGTCTATCTTTATACCTGTCAGTAATACTGGTCTATCTTTATACCTACTAGTAATACTGGTCTATCTTTATACCTGTCAGTAATACTGGTCTATCTTTATACCTACTAGTAATACTGGTCTATCTTTATACCTGTCAGTAATACTGGTCTATCTTTATACCTGTCAGTAATACGGGTCTTTCTATACTGTAGGTGGTCTTTATTATCATTTGTTAAGGGTTCATCCAGAACATTCTCAGCTACCTGTTGCTATTCATGTTTCTTCACCATCTTCAGTCACCAAATGATCCCAGATCAGATCCAGTTGCTCAGGGCTTCTAGTTCATACGGTTAGATTTCACCACCGCAAAAAAACCGTCTCAGTGTTCCTGACCTGCAGCGCCGGCGCTGCTTCCCACTTCCCCCGCCTGGATAACGGCTTCTTCTCCTGCTTCTACACTTTTTCAGGTTAAAATACTTGATCTGAAGATGGACTTAAGTTCTGTTCAGTCTAAGTGTGGCTCCAAAGACAATATGAAACATGTACCCGGAGGTGGTAATGTGAGTCTGACACCTTGAGTCTTGAGTATCTCAGCTCTGTGATCATGGAAGCAACCCTGGTAAAATCGGAAGTGCTCTTCTCTGCCGGTCCTCTCCTACATCCTTCTGTACATCAAGCACAGCTGCCTGCTTAAGCCTTATTGTATAAAGTGTTCTTTTGAAAAGCGCCTTCACCTTCCTTCAAAACTTCCTCAAATTTCTCTTCTCTCACAAAATGGTCGTCATTCGCCGACCAGCAGCTGTCTGTTGCTCGAGGATAACGCTGTGTTCCCCTATCACATCTGCACTCTTTCAGGTACAAATACTTGAAAAGAAGTTGGATTTAAGCAATGTCCAGTCTCGGTGCGGCTCCAAAGATAATATCAAACATGTAGCGGGCGGTGGCAACGTGAGTAACCACGGGAACGGACCAGGACCCCCCGCTGTGGCGCCGCTCTTTCCAAAGCCCCTCCTCCTTCCTTCATCAGAACTAGAACGTCAGACACCACTGCACGAAAACCCCTGTCCTCAATCTGTGTTCCACCCATTTCAAGTGTATGACCACTTATCGACAGTGAGATTTTAACACCTCACTTTAATCGTCATCGAGCTTATGTGAGCAGTCATGAGCATTGCACATGTATGAGATGGGTCCTGTTGTGGGCTGTATGGGAGTGTGTGTGCTAAACACCTTGTTTGGCTGGCTTGTCGGCTCTGATATCTGAGCTGAACGGCTCCATGTGTCAGGATCCTGTTATATCCTATGATGGCATCAGCTGCAAATGTTAATAAAAATCATTGCTCATGACAGTGTAAAGTAGGCTCGATGATGAATCCCTGAATCTGTATCTGTCAATTTTCCTGTGATTGGTGTGAAAACATTAAAGTAACATGCATGCAGTAGGGTATTTGGCCATATACTTGAATACTTGAATGGGACTTACATATAACTCAAGACAGGATAATATCCTTAATGTACACTCAACCCCCCCCCCCCCTCTTGTGAATATGCCATGTGTCATAAAATAGAATTACATTTTAAATCATTCATAACTATTCTGTACACATAACTATTCTGTACACAAAAAGACTGTAAACAAAGACCTTTCAAATAGGACACAGGCTATCTCTCAACAACAACAACAACGTGTGTGTGTACGCCTCCGCCTAGAGTTACCAGCCTATTGTAGTAAAAAGCAGTGACCTCATTCATAAGAGACAGAGAGCTTAGTGTCAAGAGATGCCAGGCAGGGGAGCCAGTGGTGAGGTCATCAGATCTGAGCCAGTGGTGAGGTCATCAGATCTGAGCCAGTGGTGAGGTCATCAGATCTGAGCCAGTGATGAGGTCATCAGATCTGAGCCAGTGATGAGGTCATCAGATCTGAGCATGAATTCTGACGCGTGGCTTATAAAAAATATATTCATCTAAAAGCAACTCAGTTTCTGTCCACAATCCCTGAGGGGGAAGAATAAGTAGCTGCTAGTTATAAAACATGCTATGAACAGACACATCTCATCCTAAACATGTTGAATGTCCAAAGCTGGCAAGATAAATTAATGATGATACAAACATATTACTTGGCTTTAGATTTATAGAGGTCACATGACATTTACGAGTGTTGTATGCAGTTCAGTGTGTGTATTGTGTGTTAACAGTGTTTTATGCTCCTAAATAACCCTGTGAACTAACAGGTCAACCCTTAAGTGCCCGTTCAGTCCTGTGTGGGTGCTTGCACGGCAAGTTACACAGTAACACCTTCTTCTACCAAACTTTAACTATTAAATTAACCGTTTCTGTTTCTCTTTTCTCATTTCTCCCAACAGGTTCAAATTGTTCACAAAAAGATTGATTTGAGCAACGTTCAATCAAAATGTGGGTCTAAAGCCAACATGCACCATAAGCCAGGTAAAAGAAAAGAAAATCACTTTCTTTCCTTCTCAGTGACAAAACAAGGCGTTGCTGTCAAAAGAAGATTTCATTTTGTGTCATCTATGTTCTTGTTTCTTTTCCATGTATTGCTTACAATTGTTAAATGACTTTGGGTGACCGAACAATGCTGTATAAATTACAAATATAATAATAATAATAATTATTATTATTATTATTATTGTTGTTGTTGTTGTTGTTATTAAAAGAATATGCATGCTTTATAATGTCATTTCTCAAGGATGGATTTTATTCCGCACATTAATTGAACCCCTTTCTGTAAGGTGGTGGAAATATTGAGATCAAGTCAGAGAAATTGGACTTCAAGGTCCAATCAAAGATCGGCTCTCTAGACAACATCGGGCATGTGGCCGGAGGAGGAGGGAGGAAGGTAAGACCTCAGAACCACCTCAGACCCGCCTCAGAACCGCCTCAGAACCGCCTCAGAACCACCTCAGAACCGCCTCAGAACCGCCTCAGAACCGCCTCAGACCCGCCTCAGAACCGCCTCAGAACCGCCTCAGAACCGCCTCAGAACCGCCTCAGACCCGCCTCAGAACCGCCTCAGAACCGCCTCAGACCCGCCTCTGCTGCCTCGCTGCATGCTCTGAGCTTCTCTTGCACAGCCACGAATCAGAGGCTCTTGCTTGGCCAGCACCCTTGCTCAAGGCAAATGGCACTTAGACTAAACTTCATAGAAATGCAGTTTCATTAAGCAGGTAGATGGTTTTCCAATTATCTATGATGAAAAAAACAACAACTGAGTAATATAGTCACCTGGTAAAAGTTGCCTGTGGCGCAAACACTGCTGTGATTAACAGGGACAAGGTGACATTCAGTTGACTCTTTAGGCCTAATCAGTTCAGTGCACAACATGCACCACACATGGGTCTATATTGTTACGGCAAAATACAATACCAATGAGGTCCACACACTAATCATCATTACGCATGTTCAGTAAAACGCAAAAGCTACAGTGTTCATGTTAGTCTCACTAGTTGACTGCACTGGGCTGCTGCTGTAGGGGACTGTCACAGCCTAACAGCCTGCCGCCGTCCCCACGTCCCCTCTCTCTCGCTCAGCTCTCCTGTGCTGGTTTGGTGTCTCTCTTACCGCTCACCTCGTCAAACGCTGCCTTCGTGCCTCCCCCCCCCCCCCCCTCCTCCCCCGGGGTAACTGGACTCTGTCTGCTCTTTTTACTGACGCAAGTTTCTAGCGCTTCATTCACGTTGTCGCTTCCCTCTGCCGTTGGGGCCGATTTCCACCCCCCTAACCACGTCATATCTTCAACGTGCATTTCCGTTCCATTTACATCACCTCATACTTTGGGTGTCCGAGTCAGTATTCAACTATTCATTTTCTTTTAAACTCGTTTTTGTCTCACATTTTGACTTTCTGTTGACCCCGTCATCACATGTCTGTTTGGTTCCGTGTTCCCCCGCCCTCGCTGGGGATCCTCGGTAGAGAGAGAAGGGGAAGGAAGCAGGTTCCAACGACAGCCCCACAAATGGGGACATGTTGGGCCTCTCCCCCGCAGACACCCCCCCACAGTCACCTCCGCCCCTCCCCTCAGCACCCGTCACCCCCATCCTGATGAACCCCTTCATAAAGATTGAGGACTCCTGTAAGTACTCATCATCCACCAGCGCCAGGAAGTTTGTACAAGGAAAAACCAAAGAAAGCAGGGAATGTGGTATTAGACGTGTAAAGAGTTTGTGGGTTTCACCACTAGAGGGCGCCCTAATGGTGTCAGAAATGTGGGCTTTGACAACACTGTTGAGTGGCTTCATCCTTTTGGTTTTTACCCCCCCCCCCCCCAAAAAAAAATAGTGTGCGTAATTGATGAATGCTAATGTACACTAACTACATCTATCTGATTTTTACCACTGATCTTTAGGCGAGCAACAGTGATCCAGCCCTGTTCAACGCCATTCATTAGCCTAATCTATGTACCGCCGCTCATGTTAGCCAGGATTCGTCTACTGTTGTAACCGGAACGCGAACGCAGCGCAGCTTAACCACCAGGTTCAAAATGTGTCCTTGACCGACAGATTGAGAGCCACAAACTGATGTTCCGTGAGACGGCCAAGGCGCGCACCGACCACGGGGCGGAGATCGTCACCCTGGAGGACTCGCCGCAACCGCTCAGCACCATGTCCTCCTCCGGGAGCATCAACATGGCGCACTCCCCGCCACTGTCCACGCTGGCCGACCAGGTGACCGCCTCCCTGGCCCAGCAAGGCCTGTGAACGCACGCCGCCCGGCTTCCGGCCAGACTAGCACCACGTAAACGAGTCATTTTCACAGGACTTTTTATTTTTTAACCTATACCCGTCACTGTTTTATCTTCACCGACATTTGAAACTGCTGTTGAGACATTTATCAGTAGAAAAGAGGTCTTAAAAAAAAAAGAGATTAAAGTAGGCCAAGCTACGTTATGTCAGTTCTCTGTGTGGTTGTTGAGCTTTTTTTTTGTTTGTTATTATTTGTAGCTTTTATAAGTGTCCCTTTAAATGTTAAAACATCCAAGCAGACTGGTACCGTACTGGTGTCCACTAGACATTTCATTCTTGTGTTACACATATCTTATTAATTTGAACTTCTATTCAAACTTATTTTACTGTCATAATGACAGCGAAGCCCTTCTGTCTAAGTGATGTATTCAGTGTGACAGTGATGGATATTGAGTGGGTGCCTCTGGAGTGGCTCTTTTGTGATAGACAACAAAGTACAGGGAAGACAGAAGAGTGGGCTTCTGGGAAAAGAGAGGGACAACAGCCTACTTCTGCTGTGTCTCCACCAGACACCCCAGTTACAGGGTATATAAGAGCTAATGAGGGAAAATATGGGCTAAAGTAGCAAAGCTTTCATTTAGACAGTAAAATGCTTCATGCCCCCCCCCCCACCTCCCCACCCCCCCCACACACACACACTGTCTGTCCTGGCTTTGCGTGCCTCTGCACACTGCATACCAAGGTAACAGATAGGCCTACTGTCAGAGTACAGACCTTGGTTTGTGTTGGGCACAGTTTTATAATTGTATTCTGTGGATATGACATGTATTTGATATGGAGAAACTTTGTATTGTGCTTGCAGTCTATGTTAATTTATTAATTTGAGGTTCAGTTATTGCCCTGTTGTAAATGCATTTCAACTTTGTCTCATGAAGTGTTAAGTCACATTTTACCTATTTACGTCAATACACAGGTGATGATATAGGCCTAGAGAAATCCTTCAACCGATCAGCGTCTGCGGCACAATAATTTAATTGTGTTTGAATTGAATGCATGTTGATTGAGGTTGGCTACTTATCCATTAGCCCACGACCAGTCGACCTTTGAATTACCAACAGGAAGTTTGTTATGAAATACATACTGTAGGTAAATGTGAAAATGACTTGGCTTCTGCTGCTTACTGTACATTTAAGGGCAACAAGTGCTGAAGGGAAAATGTCGTCCAATAGCAAAAATCTGAGCTGCTGTATGTAATAGTAGGCCTTACTAGCCCATGTATGAAAGGTGATCGGGGTCACAACAGAAACACCTGCTCAGTCACATCCAGGATGGACAGGTATATTCGCTGAGCCCCCCTCTTAATAGATCCCTGTCTCCCCCCGTCCCACAGATCAAGATGGCCCCCCCCTCCTTGAAATGTTCAGTTTTATGACGTGCTCTCATAGTGATTCACCATTAGCTAGCTTTCTTATCAATAGTGCACCTCAATCCCAAAAAATACCATTTAAACTTCTGCATGCATTTCATGTACGATTTGGCAGCCTGTCTGCTTTGAACACTATGCTTTCACTGTATATCCTGTAATATCTTTATCGTTTTATTAGGATATATATGTAGGTATTTGTGTGAGGATAATTCAACCCAAAAGGCAACAATTTCCTGTTAGGTAGAGACTAAGCTGAACTGACATTACTAATATACTTTTCCAATATCATGTGTATGTTTGCCTTGTATTGCCAAGATTATTGCCTATTTAATTGATACGTTTGAACAGGGCAGAACATGGTGGAGAAATGGTATGCAAAGCTCCCAACAACTAAATAATCTGCATGCCAAACTAACTTTCATCACAGTATTCATTTGAATGTGCTGAATGGGTACATGCACTGTGTACTACTGTGTACTACTGTGTACTACTGTGTACTACTGCAGGTGGGTGACCAGGAGAGCTGTGTTTGAGGACAGGTACTAATTCCTAATATTATGAGTACTGGGATCAGCTGATGGAAGGGATGGTGTCGTCTCTATACTGGGGTTAACGGAACGTTTTGCAGTAACTTTCACCATCACTTTTTTGTTATTTTTGCCACTGTACAGTTGTGAAAAAACGTGATTTGTTGATATTGTTACCGTGCATTTAATCAATAACTGGTTTATGATGATTCTTGTTGCTGTATGTGAATTTGAAAATAAATGCTATCAAAGTAAAGCGCATTCCTCTCACTCTTAAAACAGGTTCACAGTATTAAATCTATATGAAAACCCCCAAGACATATTTCCAAGTTCAACATAAATGTTTTAATGGTACTATTTACAAAAAACAATTCTGATTCTGATAGGTTAACTGCTGCAACAATTGAACCGGTACATTGACATCTTGCTTAAACTACAAAAGATACAGTGATTGCATGACTGTGGCATAAAAACACAGGAGTAAAATTATACAACCACAGATTTTGCATAGCAATTAGTTATTCAAGGGGTAAATGGTGGTGTGGTTATGACATTGTGGGGTGGTGGAAACAATGTGCGTCTTGCATCAACAGAGTAGACTGATCTATCCATCAACAGAGTAGACTGATCTATCCATCAACAGAGTAGACTGATCACTCATCTATCCATCAACAGAGTAGACTGATCACTCATCTATCCATCAACAGAGTAGACTGATCACTCATCTATCCATCAACAGAGTAGACTGATCACTCATCTATCCATCAACAGAGTAGACTGATCACTCATCTATCCATCAACAGAGTAGACTGATCACTCATCTATGCATCAACAGAGTAGACTGATCACTCATCTATGCATCAACAGAGTAGACTGATCACTCATCTATCCATAACAGAGTAGACTGATCAGACTCATCTATCCATAACAGAGTAGACTGATCACTCATCTATGCATCAACAGAGTAGACTGATCACTCATCTATCCATAACAGAGTAGACTGATCAGACTCATCTATCCATAACAGAGTAGACTGATCACTCATCTATGCATCAACAGAGTAGACTGATCACTCATCTATCCATAACAGAGTAGACTGATCAGACTCATCTATCCATAACAGAGTAGACTGATCAGACTCATCTATCCATAACAGAGTAGACTGATCAGACTCATCTATCCATCAACAGAGTAGACTGATCAGACTCATCTATCCATCACAGAGTAGACTGATCAGACTCATCTATCCATCACAGAGTAGACTGATCAGACTCATCTATCCATCACAGAGTAGACTGATCAGACTCATCTATCCATCAACAGAGTAGACTGATCAGACTCATCTATCGAGGGGCGAAATGATTCTCAGCATTAAAAATATTCCCTTAAAAAACCTGAGGTCTGGGTGGCTTCGAGCAGAGATGCTACATCTGAAATGTCTACAAGAGAGCACTTCTTATAAACATACCCTCACACCAGGGGAAGGGGGGTTAATCTTTTCAAGTTGACAACATTAACATAATACACTGACAGCCGTGTGTGTGAGAGGAAGAAAGGAAGGTGCAAGATGTCAACACTAGGATGGTTTCCTTTCGTGGAGCTATTATTCTGATGTGTTGTGATCGGCTTAGCATTAGCATGTTGTAGCATGCAGCAGCCTTCTCTGGAGAACAAGTGCTCTATAACATAGACACAAGTGCTCTATAACATAGACACAAGTGCTCTATAATAGACACAAGTGCTCTATAACATAGACACAAGTGCTCTTTAATAGACACAAGTGCTCTATAATAGACACAAGTGCTCTATAATAGACAATTGCTCTATAACTTTATAACTTTTTTTTTTTTTTTTTTAAAGGAATGATTATCATCCAATGACAACAATGTGTAATGTTGAACAGACAATACAAAAGTGTCAGGAACAGAAACAAACAAAGAAAGCAAACCAACAAAACTCAAACTTGGCAGTGAAAGAAGTGCTCCACGATTTCAGGCAAGGACACCACATTCCAGATGTACCTGTTTATTGGGGGGTGGGAGTTATGAGAGGGTTTTTTTTCTTCTCATTTTGTCTTTTGTCACTCCACTAAAAATGTACATGGGAATTACAAGCAAACTAGTCAATAGAAAACACCCTTTGGCCATACTTTGAGTACGCTACATAGTGCGCTACAAGTGTGTACGCGACAAATTAAACACCACTAAGCCCCATGTACATTGTTTAGCCTACAACAGAAATTATTTTTTGTAACATGTTTTATACTTTTTTTTTTTTCTTCCAACATTTATCTTTTTTCCTGTGACAAAAACAAGTGCAGGGAAAGGCTTCTATTTTCCGTAATATTCACTAAAAACTGTGAAAAGTATTAGACTGATGTTTGAATATCAAACAACAGGAACCCTTTTAACATCTTGTTGCGGTTTGAGGTTCTGCTTGTTAATGCCAGAGAGGGGAGGAGAGCGGGGGGGGGGGCTCTGGTTCACTGGTGGGCGGCGGCCTTCTGTTTGGGGGCGTCGTCCTCGCAGGGCAAGGGGTCCGTGTCCTCCAGCTCCAGTCTGCCATAGCCAGCTGCCCGGCAGCCGGAGGCAGTGCGCGCCCTGTGGCGGGCGTGGTCCGGGGGGTCCAGCTCGGGCTCTGGGGAGGGGGAGGGGTCTTCAGACAGGGGGAAGCTCCGCCGGTCCCACGGCGCCACCGTCTACAGAAGGAAACGCAGGTACACTCACATGAGACGAGCGGGGAACTTTACCTCAGCTCAAGAGATTCAATTTGAAAATAACGTGAAGATGCCCTAACTGACATTCTCAACATCGCTCGTCGACCTCAGCTGACATTAACGAAAAATCAAGGGGGGGTTTCACACCTGAACGCTGCCCAAAATCATGTGTGCGCACGGCGGCTGGCGCGTGTGTTGGGAGCGCGCTGGACGTACCCTCTCTTCGAAGGTGAAGTCCGGGGTGGAGCAGCGCGTGTCCTCGCTGGAGAGCAGGCGGTGGTGGGCGTCGCGCTGGGAGCAGGGTGTGTAGGGGTTGGAGTTGGCGTCCGGGCTGCCGGGGCTCAGGGGCGAGGGCGCGCAGCTGTAGTCGTGGAGCAGCGAGGCCGGGTAGGGGCCCGGGTCCGGGGAGGCCGGCTGCGGGGTCGGGGGGTTGGTCCCGCACAGCAGCGGCGTGGTCCTGCCGTCCACCGACTTGTACGACCTGAGGAGCCGGACGAGGAGTCAAACGAGGAAAACTGAACTAATTGAGGAGCAATTCAAAGAACAACATCTAGAATGCAGAGCGCTTTGTCCGAAGCGCAGACGACGGTGCTTTAGATGCATAAAATACACTTTGAAAAACGGATGTGGAAAATCCGAGTGTTAAATTGCGGCGTGGTTTCAAGGTCTTCACCGACCTGCTGCCCCTCCTCTTGGCGGGAGCCAGGGCCATCCATGTCCAGCGCGAGCGCTCCTGGTCCTGGCACGGCTGGTGGAGCTGGGTGAAGGCCACGTCAGAGAGGTCCTCCATCTACACACACACACACACACACACACACACACACACACACACACACACACACAGAGTTGCACCAGTTAGCCGCTGAGCCGTGACGCGCGGGATGTGTGAGGCGTGAACGAACGCAGGACGAGGCCAAGCGCGTTACCTCGTAGTCCTTCTCCTCCTCCGCCATGGGCTGGGAGAAAATGTCCACCTCCCGCCAACTGGAAACAGGAAATGAAACATGCTGAGTAGCGAACCGGCGGCCCTTTTCTATACAGCCTTAGCAGTGGAGCAGAACCAATCACACGCGTCCACCTGCTATACAGATACTGCGGATTCTACGGCCAGACCTGGAAAGTCCATGCGTACCACAGCGATGGCCGTGAACCACACCATCACAACGCACCACAGGGGAAGGGGATCTCCTGAAGGGTACCTGGGTGTGAGGATCTCCTTGTACTGCAGCTTCTCCACGCGTGTGGTGGCCACCACAGACATGGGGATCACGATGTTGTTGATGTCGAACGAGCTCTCGCCCCGCCTCCTCCTGATTGGCTGCTGAAGAGGTACACAAGCACGCACGCTCAGTCATGTTTATGTCCCAGACAGAAGTACGAACGAAATCAAACATGACCACGACGGGACCATTACTAGCATGTCACGCAGAACCCGCCATCGGGAGAATTTAACTTGCACAGCGAAACAGATCTAAGACCAGTCCTCAGTTGGGGATTCTGCAGATCTCACTACATTAAGCACAGGTGACACGCTAAGTGTAGGTGTCACACTTTATTGTAGAATCCCGTTTATGATCTTAATCAGGTTAAGGACTTGTTAGGCTAAATGAAGCCGAATCGGTGAGTCTTCCGGACAAATATTTTAAGGCCTTCCCAGAGAGTTAATTCTAACAATTAAAAACAAACTTTCTAGTGCCTTAAATGAGGTATCTTACGGGCGTGCTGGGGACACTCTGGGGGCCCTGGGGGGTGTTGCTCTCGGAGGAGGTGGACAGCTGGCGGGTCAGGGGGCTGTTGATGGAGTGCAGGCTGACGAGGGACGGGCAGGGGCTGCCCGAGTCCACAAACAGCTTTGGAGAGGCTGCAGGGAACCAAGGGGAGAGCGGTCAGTAATCAGCACAGCCGGGACTGGATCTATAGAGTGTAGCGGTCGCTGCATAGCTCGAGGGGGAGGCGCCAACGCCATCTAGAGAACGCGCTTTACTTGTTGTCCCTACCGGCGGATCACGGGAAGGATTCCATGTCCGAATCGAGAAGGGAAGAGATTGGTTGACGGAAATCACCTACACTTTCTTTCCGCATGCCTAGTTCTTCTGAACAGGCAGAAATCTTAAAGCTGAATCTTATCTATAGTAGCAAGGAAATTTAAGAGCCTAGGCTAATTTACTTGTAAAATGTAACCCATCTCCGGTGTTCTAAGTGTGTGTGTGTGTGTGTGTATGCTTGTGTTCGTATTAGTGTGGCTGTGTGGTATTTCTGGAGGGGAGGGAGGTGTTCTAATTGCCTTTTAAACAAGACACTATCTGTCTCGACTCTCTTAAAAGGGCCATTCCATTAAGAATGCAGATAGAAAAACGCTTGTTAACGTACTCTATTACACTCAGACCTCACCCTATTGTTACGTAAGGGGTAGCTTACTGTAAGACAACCTGGTCTTTTTGCAGAATGTGCACTACAGGCACCTCCACTAGCAGTATGAAGCATGAATGAGGCACAAAACGAAATGCTCCAACACAAAAGTGGCCACATGGACACTTTCTCTCCCAAGAAAGTACTGTAAACTGGGTTACATAACTAGATATCAGCCCCTCTAAACTGGGTTACATAACTAGATATCAGCCCCTCTAAACTGGGTTACATAACTAGATATCAGCCCCTCAGCTTGTTGGTGTCGGAAACACATCAAACTAGGGAAGTTAGATGATCTCAAACGTCCGTTTCAGTGTGACTTTAAGCCAATTCCACTAATTTTGTATTTGGACTTTTTGTTGATTGTGTATTCTTACTTTACTTTTTACTTATTACGCACAGGAGCCGCCACTAACATTTCACTGCATATCACACTTGTATGAATGGAGTACAGTATGGAGTACAGTACATGACAAAAAAACCGACTTTGACAGTCAAGCTGACTGGGCAGTACATCTGACACTAAAACTGCACAGCCGTTTTGGTGGTTCTCATGTTCTAATGGTGGTTCTCATGTTCTAAAGGTAGGTAAGGAAGAAGTCAGTCTCTGCTGTTCTCTGTATGGGGTAAACGTATACGGCACCATGGACTCCATTATCACCACCTCGGCTTACTCTATTATCAGGGAAAAATACATTTTTTGATCCCAAAGACGACAAAGCCTTCATCAACCAGAATAAGAAACCCATTCCGGTTTCTCTAGACATATAATGGAAAAAATAATAAAATAACGTCAACATGTTGGATTAGTGCAAGACGATTCACCGTCAAAATATTTGTGATCGGTCTATGAACGAGACGGTTGGCATTAGCGTACCTCTGAAGGCGATGGGCGACTCCCGCTCGCTGCGGTCGGGCGCGTGCTGCTCGCGGGGCCTCTTGCGGCTGTAGCCCCGGTCGTAGGGCCCTGGCGGGGAGGAGAGGGCCTTACAGAGGGCCTGGCCCTCCAGCCTGGCAGAGCCCAGCGCGCCGCCCGCCAGCTGCAGGAGCCTCTGCTGCTTCTCCGGCCGGCTCTTCGAGTGGCCGAGCCCTGCAGAGAGAGACGGAGTGAGGGGGGCCGTCCCAGGCAGCGTGGTGTTGCGTGTGTTTCTGTGTCCGTGTGTAGGATCTAATACTTCGTATTACTGCGTTTGAATACCCGTGCCCGTCCCTACTACTGGGCTCGCATCAAGACTCGTATTCAGGTGTCCCGAGTCCACTAGTGTCGCGTCTACACACTTGTGTACTTACGGACTGCCAAGAGTGAGTTGGGGAGCTTGTGCTTGTCTTTGGAGGAGAGCTTGTGTTTGAGGGAGAGCTTCTTCGGGGGCCTGGTCCGCTCCAGGGCCTTGCTGGCCCACTGGCTCTGCAGCATCTGCTGTAGGCGCAGACCTACACACACATCTGAGACACACACACACACATACACCCAGCATAAGGTTGGAGGTGGAGGAGGAGGAGGAGGAGAAAGGGACATGGTCGAGAGAGGGGATGAAAGAATGAGCGATCTACAGGGGGTGTGTAACAGTAGTCTTATTCAGACCGAACCAGCTGGTAAAGGTGCCTCCTCTACTGGGAACACAATACATTTTCACCGACCGGGTCTTAAAAAAATAAATAAAAAGATTGCAAATGTTATTTCAGTTCCATGGTGGTGCAGGAAACGGATACGCCATAACCCTTTCCCTTGCTAGGCTAGTAAGAGCCGCTCCAGCCCACTTCAGTGCTTCCCCTGGGGTCTTGCCCTTGCTGGCAGGCCGATGTGATCCGCCTCAAAGCCGGGCGCTCTACGCCCACCAAATACATCCCATTTCCACCTCAGCTTATATACGTGTCCGGGGCGCTGCCGTAACTCCACCAGCTTTCTTGCCCTGGCAGTCCGGTCGAACAGAAAGTCATTTAGCGGAACAGAGCAGCCATTTTAACGTGAGAGTAACGCGTGTTAAAACCTCGGTGCTTCTCTCACGGCCGTTGACTGTGCAGGGCGGGAACTGAAGAGGAGGTATGCGTGTTTAATCGCAGGTCAGTTAAACATTTGCTGCATCTACCACCCTAACTGTCAGTTTTAAAAGATCATCTGGAGACCCTAACCAATGAAAGCTTTTCAGCATCACCTGCTATGCTCTTAATTGGTAAAAGGCTAAATCCCAGAGCCTGGTATATTCTATCATAACGGGGCGACTACAGGACAGGAAAGGCTCAAGCTACATGAGGGCCCTTGTCACAACATGGCTTAACTACATTACCTTAATTTCCCACTTACTGTACTCATCATAACTTCAGCAGTGTTGATATTGTAGCAGCCTAGGCTACAGTGAGACACAGTAGTATCGCCTGATCTGATTAGTGCTCCTCAGATCTTTAAACCGGGGAAAACAGGTGCTCTTTTAACATATATTAACTCAGCAGAACATCTTTTAACTTGGGAGAAGATCGTTTATCTTTTAACTCGGGAGAACATCTTTTAACTCGGGAGAAGATCGTTTATCTTTTAACTTGGGAGAACATCTTTTAACTTGGGAGAACATCTTTTAACTCGGGAGAAGATCGTTTATCTTTTAACTTGGGAGAACATCTTTTAACTCGGGAGAAGATCGTTTATCTTTTAACTTGGGAGAACATCTTTTAACTCTGAAGAAGATTGGTTATCTTTTAACTTGGGAGAACATCTTTTAACTCGGGAGAACATCTTTTAACTCGGGAGCAGATCGTTTTTCTTTTAACTCGGGAGAACATCTTTTAACTCGGGAGAACATCTTTTAACTCGGGAGAACTGGTGCGCCCCTCTGAAAGCGTGTGGCTGCAGTGGACCAGTGGACCCGCGGGCATCTCCCTGCTGCAGGCTCACCGTCGGTGAAGGAGAGGATGGGGTGGACGGCGGGGTCCAGCCGGGAGAGGCGCTCCAGAGGGGCGAGCTCATACCGCGGGTCTTCCCTGGGCGCGGGCCGGCCGCCGCAGGTGACACAGCAGGCGTTGACTCGGCAGTTACACTGAACGCTACTACTCCTCTGGGCCTGGGGGGGGGGGTGGAGAGAGCCTCTGAGTTAAAACAGACAGGGGTTCAACACAGAGGCCGGGGTCTGACGGTGCCCAAGCCCGGATCAGAAAGGTCTAGGGGGTCTTTTTATAAGATGCTGATTATGAGATGAAGACAGATACATCATTGTTCCGAGGACAGGAAACCCTGGTCCTGGACAGCGACGGCACACAAGCATTCTCTCCGGCTACCGTCCAGATATGTTGCTAGGACAAAGATGCAGCTACGCACACACAGACAGACGCACAACACAGACCAGACGAGCAGACGAGGGAGAAGCTCACCTTCCCGTTAAGGTTAGGGACGGCGTTGGGCTGAACGAGTCGCCGCCGTTTGCAGCCGAGCAGGGGACGCGTGCGGGCGGCCACGCAAGTACTGTCGTGCGGTGCGGGTTGGTGTTTGGTGCCGGGCTTCTGGTCTGTGCTGCCGTCCGCCACCCTAAAATAACGCAATATGACGCAATATGACAAGTTCAGGCAACATGCAATCTCCCTGGCGACGTCCAGAAGGCCAGTGTGAGCTAGAGCATGCATCTAATTCACACATCAAATATCACTGTTCAACTACATAAACACACACACTCTTAGGCTCTGCATTACTTAAAAAATGGATTATTTGATCTTTCATGATCATCACGCATAAAATGCAGTCTCCATTTTGGACAGTCGTTATTTTGAATGCTTTTCCATGCGGCAGACGTACCTGTTGAGGACTCCATTGACTGGTCGGCCATTCTGGCCTCTCCAAACCCCAGACTCAGCTGTGGTGATGTGAGCAGTCACCTTGTGCTCCAGACGCTCTGAAATACCATCCTGCAGAGAGAGAGAGAGAGAGAGAGAGAGTCAGACCACACATTCCACACACCTTCCGACATTAATGATGCTGGCAGACATATGGTGGGGCATTTTGTGAACTGTTGAAATGAATTTAACCTGCCAACCAATACAACATTTAGACTAGACAAGAAATCACCCGTACAGATTAAAAGATTTGAGAATGAGACATATGACGACATGGCAAAGTTGTACCACCCTGTCTTACCTGAGAGCTGACGGCCTCCGCCTTGACTTCTACCCCAGCAACAACCAGTAGACTGGGCGCCAAACCTCCCAACTCCACCGAGCCCTGCAGGGCAGCCAAAACAGAACAGAACCTCAACGCCAAAACACCCCACAGCCAGCGTCACACTCGAAAGAGTCAGGTGCGAAACCCGCTAAATATTCTCTCAAGGGACACGTCCGACCTTCGAAAGAACGCCTCCGTCCTAGCGATGACAAGTTCTTCCTTGACTTTACACAATAACAGCCCTCTCACTAGCTGGAGCATGCATGACAGCCGTCTCAAGCTCTCACACTTCCGCCGTGTCCGGCGCCGTCACACTGACCTTCCCCGTGCGGATCTGCCGGTAGATGTCGGTCTGCTGGCGGATGCGGTACTCCAGGTCTGATATATGGGCCTGCAGCCAGTTCCAGTGGCTGATGATGGCGGCCCTCTCCACCATGTAGAGACTCTCCGCCCGCTTACATCTGAAACACAGACGACAAAACGCTGCCGATATCAGCTGGACGCCGACCGCACTCGGAAGATACCGTCTAGACGAGTTCCATCGCCGACGCGCCCGCGTTCATGTTGACGTTGTGAGAAACGGGGTTGGAACGTCACCACAACGTGTTCCCATGACCCCCAAACCTGGGTGTGGATTAGTTCATTAGTGAATAACACTTGAGTTTGATTGTTCGAGGGATAGGCCGTCGTCGCCGCGGACAACTCGCTTGTGTCACCTCCCAGACTGGTTCTGTAAATGGTATATGGAGGATGGATACTAACTGGCATTGTATTCAAATCAAGGTGGGCGGAACTTTTTCACAAGGGAAGTAAATCTGACAAGAGGCCAACACCCGAGACTGCCAACAACATTTATACCATTACAAATAATGGAACGGAAAGACTGAGGAAGGTGACGACAGAGCCAATTAAATGTATGCGAGTAAAATAAAATATACAGACTGAAGAACACAGCGCACACCTAAATACTTTATTCCAAATGCCACTAGGAGCTACAGTAGGAGGCTTACTCATTGAAGACAGCGCAGGACCAATAGGGGGCGACAATTCTTCCAAATTAGTACATCACTGACCGTGGGTGAACAATGAAAATCATGACTGAGATGCTAGACAAAGATACACCTCACCTTCCTGCTTTCTCCTTCTCTGCTTTCGCCTTCTCTACCCTCCCCCCCCCCCGGCCTGCCAGTACGTACAGACTTAATAAGCAATCTATAGGCCACAGTGGTGGTTGGGGGGGGGAGGATTGGGCAGTGGACATGGGAGCGTCAGGCAGAAAGATCAGTAAAGCAGTGTAACACACACACACACACACACACACACCCTACAGTTGCCGCTGTTGAGTCACTTCACTGAGGTTCAGAATCCTCACTTACCTCCATCCCCATTCACCTCCCTCAGCCGGCAGAAACGTTCAGCGCTCAGCTCATCAGCGGCTCGTTCGGAGGAGAACGCCATCGAGGACCTTGCAGACAGAATAGCAACGTAGGCTCCGGCTTCAGCCCATAGGGCCGCGCCGCCCCGCGTCCACGCCACCGAGAACCTCGGACGTTCCCGAGCGTGTTCCCCGGACGCTGAAACGTTACGCCCGCTCCCCTGCACACAGCTGGGCCGAGCCAGCTGGTCACCTGGCACGCAAATTATAGGCCTAGTCGTTTAGCAGATGCTTTCATCCAAAAGCCGACTTAGAATGCTGCTTTAGATAGCAAGTTACCTTGCTCAAGGGTAAACTTGCTCGAGGGTACAACGGTTAGGCAATGGCCGGGTCCGGCCCCGGTCAAGAACCGAAAGATGCTCAAACCGCTGGGCAGCCTACCGCCTGGGTCTCGTTTCCCTGGGGGGGGTCAATCCTCGCAAAACAGCGACAGCTGCACAAAGCTTGCTGCACCCTGTGTTCAACCCCATCACTGGTGGACTGTGCGGGGAGGTGGTCCAGACTGAAGCAGTGAGCTGGTCTGGGGACCACAGGGGGGGCTGACTGCCACGGCTCGTAGGTAGGTTCACTCATGCCTCTTTGCTGACAAAAAGACGGCGGCAAGCGTGTAAAAGCTGTCTGCTTTTAAAGGAGCTGAAAAGCAGCTGGCATCTCCATGCTAGCCCTGCAAACAGCCCCAGCTACGGTATGAACACAGCCCCAGCTACGGTATGAACACAGCCCCAGCTACGGTATGAACACAGCCCCAGCTACGGTATGAACACAGCCCCAGCTACGGTATGAACACAGCCCCAGCTACGGTATGAACACAGCCCCAGCTACGGTATGAACACAGCCCCAGCTACGGTATGAACACAGCCCCAGCTACGGTATGAACACAGCCCCAGCTACGGTATGAACACAGCCCCAGCTACGGTATGAACACAGCCCCAGCTACGGTATGAACACAGCCCCAGCTACGGTATGAACACAGCCCCAGCTACGGTATGAACACAGCCCCAGCTACGGTATGTAGTGGAAAGGTCGCAGACCAAGAGACGTTCGGGACCCGGGTGGAGGAAAAGTGGAAGCGGAAGTGTGTGTGTGTGTGTGTGTGTGTGTGTGCGCGCGCTGTGCTCATGAGTGAAACAGGGCCCGTTGATTCCCACTGCTTTTTTTTTTTTTTAAGGAAACACTGAGGCAGGAAAATAGGATTACAAATATAAAAAACAAGTCGTTAAAAAATTAAAAATAGAATCTTAGTGAAATCCAGGTATGGAATGCAGATGGCAGGTAAAACCACGACCACCACACACACTCTGTTCTACGCACCACACACTCTCTGTTCTACGCACCACACACACTCTGTTCTACGCACCACACACTCTCTGTTCTACGCACCACACACACTCTGTTCTACGCACCACACACTCTCTGTTCTACGCACCACACACACTCTGTTCTACGCACCACACACTCTCTGTTCTACGCACCACACACACTCTGTTCTACGCACCACACACACTCCGTTCTACGCAATCTCAACCCGGGGACTACAGGAGGAGGGGGAGGGGGTCAATAACTGAGCAGGCAGCATCCCCCTCCTCCCCTCCCGATCCCCCAGGAGCCTCACCTCCACCCCCTCTACACACACGGCCATCCCCCTCTCCCCTCCCGATCCCCCAGGAGCCTCACCTCCACCCCCTCTACACACACGGTCATCCCCCTCTCCCCTCCCGATCCCCCAGGAGCCTCACCTCCACCCCCTCTACACACACGGTCATCCCCCTCCTCCCCTCCCGATCCCCCAGGAGCCTCACCTCCACCCCCTCTACACACACGGCCATCCCCCTCCTCCCCTCCCGATCCCCCAGGAGCCTCACCTCCACCCCCTCTACACACACGGTCATCCCCCTCCTCCCCTCCCGATCCCCCAGGAGCCTCACCTCCACCCCCTCTACACACACGGCCATCCCCCTCCTCCCCTCCCGATCCCCCAGGAGCCTCACCTCCACCCCCTCTACACACACGGTCATCCCCCTCTCCCCTCCCGATCCCCCAGGAGCCTCACCTCCACCCCCTCTACACACACGGTCATCCCCCTCCTCCCCTCCCGATCCCCCAGGAGCCTCACCTCCACCCCCTCTACACACACGGTCATCCCCCTCCTCCCCTCCCGATCCCCCAGGAGCCTCACCTCCACCCCCTCTACACACACGGTCATCCCCCTCCTCCCCTCCCGATCCCCCAGGAGCCTCACCTCCACCCCCTCTACACACACGGTCATCCCCCTCCTCCCCTCCCGATCCCCCAGGAGCCTCACCTCCACCCCCTCTACACACACGGTCATCCCCCTCCTCCCCTCCCGATCCCCCAGGAGCCTCACCTCCACCCCCTCTACACACACGGTCATCCCCCTCCTCCCCTCCCGATCCCCCAGGAGCCTCACCTCCACCCCCTCTACACACACGGTCATCCCCCTCTCCTAGCACAAAGCAAGCACCGACACTCACGACCGCCATGTTCTCCCTCCGTCAGCACATTCCCCGCTCCGGCATTTCTCTGGACACAGCACATGTTACACGGTACCCCGCACCCCTATACCGAAATTATATGAACACACTGAGCCCCAAAGCCAACAACACACACGCTCAAAAGATTTACTGGTTCAAGGTCCTGCAAAGCCACCGGGCTCAAGACAAGAAGTGGGACATTTAGCACCTGATGTTCAGGGCCATGGAATGTCCCGTTCTCCAGTAGAGAACTGCCCTGCGTGGATATGGATGTGGTCATGGCAGCGTAGCCCCAGTTATACTGCTCATAGCCATATCCACTTAGCCCAAAATGACACTCAAACCTTTCTGGACAAGCTGCCAGCCTGGATTTCCAACCTTTTTAAAAAAAGGTCTGCTTAACACAAAAACAAATGAAACGGGAGTTCCAAAGCACACAAAAAAATAGCACTTCTGCCAACATGATGTGGCAAATCGTCAATAATTACCCTAATTACACTTCATAAAACATCGAGACATGATTGATGCTCAGTACAAAGAACCAGACCAATTACAGACGGCAGTCTTTTCCTCTCCTTTGTCCTCTGAATGTCAGAGGTCCTCAATGTGCAAAGAAAGACACAAACAAGGAAAGGGGTGAGACAAGTGAGAATGTAAAATGTGAATAATGCCGGCGTGTCAGCCAAACAGGCTGACCGGAGCTTTACACCGCTAGTGGGCTCCTATCTTTAGAGGAAGTGTGAACAGAACCTGGTACTCGGAAGCCAGGCTGAGAGTGAGAGGCCGTGTGAGAAAGGGCGTGGTTTGTTTGAGGGAGAAAGGGCGTGGTGTGTTTCAGGGAGGGCGTGGTGTGTTTGAGGGAGGGCGTGGTGTGTTTGAGGGAGGGCGTGGTGTGTTTGAGGGAGGGAGAGGGTCAAATTCAGCCGGAGAGCTGTACTCATTACATAAAAAGGGGTTATGCAATGCCTGTGGGTTCACATGGAGGAGGAACTTGACGGAGCTAAACAAATCCAGATGTGGAACAGGATGAGAACCTGTGCGCAGACAGGGAGAAACAAACAACATGGTTACTAGACTAGTAATGCTGAGCCCCTCTTACAGACCCACCACTAGGGGGTTCAAGCGCCTCACCCCGACACATAAACATCAACGGGATCTCTAGAACTCACCAAGGAATATTGACCAAATAGATAGTAAATAGTATACAATGAGATGTTCAGCAATGTTATCGTAACACTGGTCGCTGCATTTCTCTATTTAACAGTATCTTTAGTACAGTTAGGCTCTTAACCAGCAGAGAGGACAGAGGCCTGGGCTGCATCTGTGTTACAATGTTCATATGAAACCCATTCCACGTGTATAGCTGTCAATTTGAAGATTATTATGCAGTTGTCATTCAACACACCCCTACAGCATACCGTAGGCATTACTGTCCGCTACCGTTGTTTTGGAAATGTGTGTGTGTGTGTGGGTACTATTAATACTGGCTATTGTGCTAAAGCGAGACAATGACTCAATCTCTGTGGTGGAGTGACTGATAAAAGAATAAACAATGGTCAAATATGGATATTTCTGATTGTGTGTATTTTATTAGAGTTCAAATGTTATAAATCGGCATTATACATATAGGAATAACTAAACTATTTCCAGAAGTCACCAAAACGGGTTTGAAATCCCTACTACCACCACCATCTCCTTGATTTTAGACCGACCAGGCAGATAGCAGGTCTGGAGCTCAGGATGGGAAAATATCTGACATCCCTTTGATCCGTTCAGAATCAGGAAAGTCTGTTCACCTGTTTTGCCTCATTCACGTGGAACAATCTCTAACTCGTTCAAGTGGACGTGGTGCCGTTAGGACAATTCAAAGGGCTGATCACATTTTTTCCTGGATGTTTGTGTAATTGCTTTTATTAAGCGTTCAGCAACTTGTATTCTGCATGTTGTGTCCTAGGCATTTATAATTGTATTCTTGTATTTATTATTTTGTGCGTTTCATACACAGGGCTCGTCTGCAAAAGACATCGGTCTCACAGACTCCCTGCATGAATAAAATATTAAATAAAGTAGCATGAGTGGAAACCGTAGCCTCGGTCAACAGTTGAGCAGAATGGCATTAACTTCAGATAAAAACATTCAGGCATTTCAAACAAACCAAAGCCTGCTCTGAACTACTGAGTAATATGTGATTTCTGATGAGTAGCTGTTGCCTCAGAAACCAAAAACTTAAGTGATTACTAATTCCTCAATAGAACAAGCACAGTCCAGAGGACCAGCATCATTTCCTGGACTGCTGCCTAAGCCAGCCAAGTGAATAGGGCTACCGGTCTACTTGAGAACATGAATAATGTGTCTTCAACACTGACACCCACACCAAACCAGAGCACTGACACACAAACATGGCAACAGATGTTGGCAAGCCACCGATCCTCAGTTACGGGAAGTCTGTTGGGTGGAAACGTCTGTTGGGCCAAAGTGATAGGATTACTTGCAAAGGCAATATGGTGCCCGGCAAGCAGTCAGGCAGACTCAAGATGTGTAATATAAAAGTTAAGACACACAAGCGCTCTCAAAAACCTTGATTCTTTCATAGTAGGGGGTGCGTTGGTGGTGGGGGGGCAATACAGCCCTATTGGCTCAGACAGTAAACAACATGTACCACTACATCCTCACAATGTACATCCCATTCACCACATTCAAACAGATACCTCAGTTACATTAATATAGTACAGTATATTATCACACTGGTATTTTGATTTTCTCTATCATTTGATTCTTTTGATTTTTTACTGTACATTGCCAGTCAGGGGTGCCAGTAATTTTGGAGCCTAATGTAGGTATAGATAGGTAGGTGGGTAGGTAGGTAGGTGGGTAGGCAGGTAGGTAGGTAGGTAGAAGGTAGGTAGGTAGGTAGGCGGGTAGGTAGGAGGTAGGTAGGTAGGTAGGTAGGTAGGTAGGTAGGTAGGTAGGTAGGTAGGTAGGTAGGTAGGTAGGTGGGTAGGTAGGCAGGTAGGTAGGTAGGTAAGTTGGTAGGTAGATAGGTAGGTAGGTAGGTAGGTAGATGGGTAGGTAGGTAGGTAGGTAGGTGGGTAGGTAGGTAGGTAGGTAGGTAGGTAGGTAGGCAGGTAGGTAGGTAGGTAGGTAGGTAAGTTGGTAGGTAGATAGGTAGGTAGGTAGGTAGGTAGGTAGGTAGGTAGGTGGGTGGGTAGGTAGGTAGATGGGTAGGTAGGTAGGTAGGTAGGTAGGTAGGTAGGTAGGTAGGTAGGTGGGTAGGTAGGTAGGTAGGTAGGTAGGTAGGTAGGTAGGTAGGTGGGTAGGTAGGTAGGTAGGTAGGTGGGTGGGGAGGTAGGTAGGTAGGTAGGTACGTACTGGTAGGTAGGTAGGTAGGTAGGTAGGTAGGTAGGTAGGTGGGTAGGTGGGTAGGTAGGTACGTAGATAGATAGATAGATAGATAGATAGAGATAGATAGATAGATAGGTAGGTAGGTAGGTGGGTGGGTAGGTAGGTAGGTAGATGGGTAGGTAGGTAGGTAGGTAGGTGGGTAGGTAGGTAGGTGGGTGGGTAGGTAGGTACGTACTGGTAGGTACGTAGGTAGGTAGGTAGGTGGGTAGGTAGGTAGGTAGGTAGGTAGGTAGGTAGGTAGGTAGGTAGGTA
Source organism: Borostomias antarcticus (assembly GCF_949987555.1). NCBI lineage: Eukaryota > Metazoa > Chordata > Actinopteri > Stomiiformes > Stomiidae > Borostomias > Borostomias antarcticus. Next base: position 19,229,787 of record NC_140255.1, read on the forward strand.
GGTAGATAGGTAGGTGGGTGGGTGGGTAGGTAGGTAGGTAGGTAGGTAGGAGGGCAGGTGGGTAGGTAGGAGGGCAGGTAGGTAGGTAGGTAGGTAGGCGGGTAGGTGGGTAGGTAGGTAGGTGGGTAGGTGGGTAGGTAGGTAGGTAGGTACTGGTAGGTAGGTAGGTACTGGTAGGTGGGTGGATAGGTAGGTGGGTAGGTAGGTAGGTAGGTAGGTGGGTAGGTAGGTACGTACTGGTAGGTGGGTGGATAGGTAGGTGGGTAGGTAGGTAGGTAGGTAGGTACGTAGGTACGTAGGTAGGTAGGTGGGTAGACAGGTAGGTAGATAGGTAGGTAGGTAAGTTGGTAGGTAAGTTGGTAGGTAGGTTGGTAGGTGGGTAGGTAGGTAGGTAGGTAGGTAGGTGGGTAGGTAGTTAGGTAGGTAGGTAGGTACGTACTGGTAGGTGGGTGGATAGGTAGCTACAGTAGATAGGTAGATGCAATTTCTTATTTTGGCCGATAAAAAAATGCTTAGCTGATAGATTTTTTAATCTACCAGTCCCCTTGGCAGGCAAGTCAAAAAGTTAATTTTGGACACTGACCAGTGCCTTCTCTGTAGCTCTCTGTATGACTACCAAGATATTTAGGTCAAAGGTCCAAAGGCAACAGGAAAGGTTGTAAAAACCCAGTTCTTAGCTGCTTTTTGTTAATCATCTACCAAAACCTATACAGGTCAGTCAGTCCCTTAATGCTGCTGACCCACCTGGCGGCACAGTTTCACTTTCAAACGCCCCCTCATGCAGCAATGAGGTGGTTCTCACTCGAACTTCCCATGGAGCACATTTGCAAGCCCCCTGCTGAGGTAAACCCGGACAGGGAGAGCAAGAAAATATGAACCCGACACCTTCTGCATGAGAACCCCCGTGTTCCCTGCCTGTTTCCTTCAAAATCAAAACATCAGCTACTCTGTGGGCGCCTGCTCACACTGCAGATAAACACAACGCTTCTGCTTCAGCCGCGGCTCCTCGCGCTACTCTGAGGGTTTTACTTTGAATCTCCCCGGGATGATACCACCACCACCACACAGACTGAGACAGGATGACAACACCACCACCACACAGACTGAGACAGGATGACACCACCACCACCACACAGACTGAGACAGGATGACACCACCACCACCACCACCACCACCATCACACAGACTGAGACAGGATGACACCACCACCACCACCACCACACAGACTGAGACAGGATGATACCACCACCACACAGACTGAGACAGGATGACACCACCACACAGACTGAGACAGGATGACACCACCACCACCACACAGACTGAGACAGGATGACACCACCACCACCACACAGACTGAGACAGGATGACACCACCACACAGACTGAGACAGGATGACACCACCACCACCACCACACAGACTGAGACAGGATGACACCACCACCACCACACAGACTGAGACAGGATGACATCACCACCACCACACAGACTGAGACAGGATGACACCACCACACAGACTGAGACAGGATGACACCACCACCACCACACAGACTGAGACAGGATGACACCACCACCACCACACAGACTGAGACAGGATGATACCACCACCACACAGACTGAGACAGGATGACACCACCACACAGACTGAGACAGGATGACACCACCACCACACAGACAGACTGAGACAGGATGACACCACCACCACACAGACAGACTGAGACAGGATGATACCACCACCACACAGACTGAGACAGGATGACACCACCACACAGACTGAGACAGGATGACACCACCACACAGACTGAGACAGGATGACACCACCACCACCACACAGACTGAGACAGGATGACACCACCACCACACAGACTGAGACAGGATGACACCACCGCCACCACACAGACTGAGACAGGATGACTCCACCACCACCACACAGACTGAGACAGGATGATACCACCACCACCACCACACAGACTGAGACAGGATGACATCACCACCACCACACAGACTGAGACAGGATGACACCACCACACAGACTGAGACAGGATGACACCACCACCACCACACAGACTGAGACGGGATGACACCACCACCACCACCACACAGACTGAGACAGGATGACACCACCACCACCACACAGACTGAGACAGGATGATACCACCACCACACAGACTGAGACAGGATGACACCACCACACAGACTGAGACAGGATGACACCACCACCACACAGACAGACAGGATGATACCACCACCACACAGACTGAGAGAGGATGATACCACCACACAGACTGAGACAGGATGACACCACCACCACACAGACTGAGACAGGATGACACCACCACCACCACACAGACAGACGAGGCATCTCTGAATTGTGATGAGCAGCTACGAGCTTTAATGCGTCAGCTGGGCAACCCTTTGAACCTTGGAAGATTAGATGTAATTCTCCTGAGCAATATAAGGAAGACTACAATCTCACCTTCCCATCTACTACAGCCCTTCTTTGCAACCTTCAGCCAGGCAACAAACAGATCAAGAAGATTACATGTTGTGCCCGATGCTTGAGCTTTTAGCCTCGGAGGCAGCTTGATTATAGGAATAGGGCACGTCGAGTTCTGCAGAGAAGGGCCTGAAGAGCTCCTGTTAATCGATGTACTGCTGGGTGGGCAAGGTTCATTCAACTAAATTCTGTACTCATCACAACAGTCTCACCGGTTCCTGACACCCATGTTAGCCATTGAGTAGTCAAATCCTTCATTCACACTCCCAAGTCATTTAATTATCGCTGATTCACATTTCTCTCGAGCCGAGCGTTAACACTTACATTTTGACATGTCGCTGCTCGATGTCAACTCGGGTAAGCTCCTCCTCCTCCAGGTCAGTGTCCCCCCCAGAGCTGCTCTCCGTTACGTCCGAGTCGACGGCGGTCTCGGCCCAGTGCAGGTTGGCCGTGCCGCTCAAGTACAGCCTCTCCAGCTCCGAGGGCACGGCGCCGCCCTTTAGGAACCGCCCGAGGGCGTCCCCGGGGGCGGAGGAGTGGCGCCCGGTCCTCCACGTGGCAGCGGGGGCGACGGCGTCCGCCCTGCGGCTGGCACCCGGCGCCCGGCCCAGGGCCGAGTCCAGGAAGCCGCCCAGCTGCTGCTGGAGGTGGCGCTCCACTTGCTTGGCCTGCACCACCTGGAGGCGTTTGCGCAGTCGCCGCAGGCGGCCCTCGATCTCGCCCTGGCGGCTGAAGTTGAGCAGGGTGCGCTCCCTCACCTGGGCGTCCAGACTGTCCAGGGAGGGCGAGTCCGAGGACGGTTGAGACTGCGGCGCCGGGGTACAGGTCAAGGGGGGACTCTGCTGGCTGCTGCCGCCAGCCCCCTCCTTGGCTGCCTGTAGTGGATGAGAGGGTGTGTCCAATTTTGCCTCTTGGTACTCAGAGTTCAACAGCCTGTCGGGCTTAGCGTTGCCATGGGGGGGCGATGTGGTGGAGTGAGTCGATGATGATGATTGGAGGCTGTTTTCTCCAGCGCTTTGAGAAACCCCTGAATGCTTTTGCTTGGGGGTTCCCTTAAGCAGGACATGTCCAGGTAAGGTACCCTTCAGGTCACTGGAGTCCAGGGGTGGCGCCTGCGGCTGAGATTCAGCCACTGAAGCCGTGGGCTTGCTGCCGTTGACCGCCACCACGCAGCCGGTGCCAGACATGGCTAGCTTCTTGGCGAGGCCGTTGACGGGCGCCATCGACTGGCCGCCACCGTTAGGACTCCCGCTCATCAGGCTCTTCAGCTGGCCTCCGGAGAGTTCCAGCGTCTGCCGTTTCCGCAGGAGGAAATCCCCCCCGCCGTTGAAGAGGGAGCTGGGCAGGATACTGTGGCTTTTCAGCACAGACTGTTTAATGAGAACACCTTGCAGTTTAATGGACTCCTTGGTGGGAGGCACCGGTGTCACATCGGAGCACAGGTAAGAGGCCACCAGCGGTTGGAGCTTGCCCAGGGTCGAGGGCGCCGAGTCCTGGTGGTGGAGCTGTTGGGACTGGGGCTGCTGCTCCTGGTTCTTGTTCCCGCCGCAAAAGTCCAGGGAGCGTTCCTCCGCGGCGGAGGCCTTGCGCTTGGCGGCGGCGGTGACGCCGCTGCTGTGGATGAGGATGTTGCTGGCGTTGCCGTTGTTCTCGGCGCTGTCCGGTGAGAGGCTGGAGGACGGGGCGGCCAGTTTGAAGCGGATGTGGTGAGCTTCGGCTGGGGCGTCGGTGAGAGCGGGCGCCATCGCAGCCATGCAGTGCAGAGAGACTGGCTCCGCAGCCTGCTCCTCACCACCCACTTACTGCCCACCCAGAGGACAGCCTGGGAAGAGAGAGAGAGAGAGAGAGAGAGAGAGAGAGAGAGAGGGAGGGAGGGGGGGGACCAGGTTAGAGATCAGTAGGCCACAGGGCAACACACATCTATACAAGGAGAGAAAATGACTGGGATGCAACAAGCTACAAATTCCTAGTATGTTGTAAAACTACATGGCAGTAGATGTTTCTGATTCTGAGACATAAAAAAAACACTGAAGCACACTTTCGTGTAAGCATAACCTGCTATGGGGAGGTTTATTACTTTTGAAACTACCAGACAAAACGACATGGGTTAGGCTTACATTACTATGTTGAGACAATGAAAGCCATGCCATGTGTTTTTGTATTGATTGCCTGCTTGATGTCAGCCAAAAACCAAAATATTGTCTGGGATTTAGAGAATGCAGTTGCTTTGAGCCCAACATGTGATGGAAAAGTACCAACTCTATAGCAGTGTGTTACATAACCACTGCAGAAATAGACTCAATCCTTACAAAAGCAGTGAATTGACTACTAGTCAAGTATGAAGTGCAGTAATGAAACAGACATCTGTAATGGTCTCTCATGTCATGGGTACCTGATCCATTTGTTGACAGCCTAGTAGCAGCACCTGGACTCACATACATGCAGTGAAAACGCTTACCAGTGGGGAGGTTTTTTAACTTAATTTCAATCAATATATCAAAAGCAATAAACTGCATGTTATCATGAGGAGGATTACCTTCCTTATGGATGGACCCATTTCATTTCATGGTTAATTTGAAGGGGAAAATAGGCTACAATGACCTGACCTTGGGTGTGTGGGCAATAAAGCTACAAATCAGGCTAATAAATCCAACTGTGGGAACAACATAGCCTTCATCATTGAGCCAACTCCCAGAGCTCCTCCTCATATAATGATGCGTGTGATTATGTAGGAAGGGCTGTAGGAGCAAAGCCAATACAAAACAATTCAAACCCTACTGCCCTATATGTCCCTTGACAAGTCAGTTTGCAGTAGGGTTTCATAGGGGTGTGCAAGCAGGTGGAGGCCCACGTAATATCCGAGCCACATGATGTCATCCTGACTTCCCATGTCATTTTAAGATCAAGCCTACACCAGGAAGCGTTCACATTTAAAAAACAAAGACAGACTAGCCATGTTAATGATTCACAACCTTCTAATTGTGCAATAGGTATGGCAATGCGAATGAGGGCACTGTATTTTAAGTTTCTCACAATGAAATTGTTAAAATATGCATATAAAATCTTGGAAACCTACTGGGGAAAATGAGATGCCTATATAATCTGTCAGACTAGATGAATGGGGGGCTCAGTGTCCCACCGCAGTTCCTAGTCAACGCGCACATCGCCATGTTGGTATTTCCGAGGGAGATTATTATGCAACGCGATTCATCCACGTAAACCCGCCCAGTCCGCTCTGAAAACCACCCAACTTGTTCGCATCAACAGAGTTTGTATCTAATTAAATTTCCCCATGCATACAAACATGGCTACAACACATGCATTTGAATCTGCCGACCCAATTGAATTCGGTATTTGGACAAATGGTAAAATGCAAACCTTCCCTCCCGAGTGTTTAATTGACGGTAGACGCCTCGCATGCTCCACGACTGGCTGGACAACATTGCAATCCGACCTGAGCAGTCAGTGAGCAAGCAAGCAAGCTATCCTGCTGCTAGCCCTCTATCTCGAGTTGCATGACATGAACAGTCAGTTAGCATGCAAGCTAGCCTGCTGCTAGCCCTCTATCTCGAGTTGCATGACATGTTCATCGTTAGCCAGTCAGTCCAGGCAGCTATCAAGTGACCTGCCATTTATTTTCACCCTGGTGATATAAGCCAACTTATTCTAGAGGGTGCGAATAGGCAACTAGTGAACGTGATGGACGTGCAGTCTAATGTTCACCCAGACAATAAAGACAAAAATAGTAGCTTGTTAGCTAACTGGCATGAACTAAGAAAGCTAACCAACTATTGTCTAAGTTACAGCGTCCTCAATAACAAACCACTGCACCCATGTGCATGAAGCAGTCATACTAGGGCCAGCTCATGTGAACAGTTGGCTAGTGGTATAGCTTTACCCACAAAGAGCACAGCTACAAACCAAACTACTGTTGCTGTTGCTACCTAGCAAGACTAGCTAACCTAGCAAGACTAGCTAACCTAGCAAGACTAGCTAACCTAGCTAACCTAGCAAGACTAGCAAACCTAGCAAGACTAGCTAACCTAGCAAGACTAGCAAGACTAGCTAACCTAGCAAGACTAGCTAACCTAGCAAGACTAGCTAACCTAGCAAGACTAGCTAACGACTAGCTAACCTAGCAAGACTAGCTAACCTAGCAAGACTAGCTAACGACTAGCTAACCTAGCAATACTAGCTAACCTAGCAAGACTAGCTAACCTAGCAAGACTAGCTAACCTAGCAAGACTAGCTAACGTGAACGCGTAGGTCTGGCTAACGCTAGCTAGTCTGGCTACAATGACCATGTTAGCTAGCACCAAGCTAACCAAGCCCATAGCATTTCAATGTTAGCTAGCACCAAGCTAACCAAGCCCATAGCATTTCATGTTAGCTAGCACTAAGCTAACCAAGCCCATAGCATTTCATGTTAGCTAGCACTAAGCTAACCAAGCCCATAGCATTTCATGTTAGCTAGCACTAAGCTAACCAAGCCCATAGCATTTCAATGTTAGCTAGCACCAAGCTAACCAAGCCCATAGCATTTCATGTAGCGTTAGAGAAATCGCATGGCTAGCGTGGGAGGAAAAAAAACAAATATTCAGTTTATATATATATATATATGTAGTTTATGTTACAAAGATGTTAAGACTACAGCCCTGATCTGGTTGTTTTGTGTCCCATGCTAGAGGCTAATGCTAACGAGGCTAACAAAGAACCAGGAGGAACCTACCACGTGACGAGGTGCACTCTCCGAGGGGATCTCTGCTACAAATCCCCCGCAGTTTTTAGAGGGAAAATGTGAAATAATAGTAGAAAAACACGGTGATTGTCGACTAATCGGCCATCACTTTGCCCCCAAAAAATGTATAAACTTGGTCAAAACCCCCAGTTCCGACTGGGTTCGTTTGGGGAATCGAGCAATGGGCGAATCAACCGAGGTTAGTCATGAGCTAACGCAGATAATAAAGGCCAAAGATGTCGGTTCTAATCCACATTACTTCTCCTCTAGGTTATTTCACAGCAAGTCTTAGTCCAAAAAAACTCCAGTTCCTCGTTGTGCAAAAGATATTAGAAACCCCAGTTTTTCTGAGAGCCCTCTCTGTTTAGGGAGAGACGCTCAGAAAATGGCGGCTCCTCTCCTCCGGATCCTGACTCTGACAAACATGCAAGTGTGTCTGCTGGTAGGCGGGAGACATTTTATACTCTGAGCAGATAAGAAGAGCCCAGCGAAGCGACATGAGAAGGAGCACAAACTCATGGCACAGGGACAGGAGGGCACAAACAAACTGCAAATGTCTGCGACACACCACTACAAATGTATAAGCAAACGTCAAATAGAAACAAATTGGGCCAATTGATGAGAACAGGGTCGAGAGTGTGTACTTAAGCCCAAAATGAACACCTGACTCTGAGCAAATAATTGTAGCACCGATATCAAACAATCCTCCAGTATGTGAGTCACATTATAGGGTCACAATGTGACATTTCCCCCAATCTCACACTTGGCAATGACCTTTACTAATCCATGATAATACTGAAAGCCAGTCATCCACATTCGTATGCAACTGTAAATGATCTACCTATGAGAGAAGAGCAGAAAGCCACCACTAGACGGAGCACACTCACCAGTTAAATGACCAACAAATAACTATTATGAGGTTTTTGTTGACATAATGTAGTATAATGCAGTCAGACGCATGCAAAAATGGTTTTGGTTTTGAGATGTTGCATAGTCTAAGTAGTCAGTGGGCAAATAATTATAGTGAACGGGAGCTTAACAACTCAAAGCAGCTATTTCCCATTATTATAGGCACATATTCCGTAGCATTGGTGAAAAATACTTTGATGGGGTAAAGAAGACAGCATTCATGTACAATTAATTAATAACTGAATAGCAGAACTTTGATTATTGCCACAAATGGTACATTCCTCCTCATACCTGGACCTTGCTGTCCATTCGTGACCCACTGGATCCCACGGAACAGAACTGGGTCCACATTTAGGATGCCACCTGAAGGGAGAAGGGAGAACTTGGAGCAATGCATGCATTTCCAAAGTAGACTTATCGTTTCGTTTTAAATTGCATTAACACTAGTCTAACTGTGACTCACTAGTTAGATAAATGTGTTATAGTACTTTTATTAGCTAATGCATGAACTACTGCATATATTATTGATCATATTAGGCCTCTAAATGACTCAAATGTATATCCACATAAGAGATCAGCGGGATCAGCTACTACCAGAGATGGTTCAGGGTTATCTGGCTCAATTAGTGATCTGGTTTCCTGTGGATATATCCAAGCTTGCCATCAGCTCAAAACTAAAAGCCAACTAGCTAAGGTGAGCCAGCTGATACACATGTAAACAGGCTGGTGCTGATACACATGTAAACAGGCTGGTGCTGATACAGCATGTAAACAGGCTGGTGCTGATACACATGTAAACAGGCTGGTGCTAGTAGCTGATACACATGTAAACAGGCTGGTGCTAGTAGCTGATACACATGTAAACAGGCTGGTGCTAGTAGCTGATACACATGTAAACAGGCTGGTGCTGATACACATGTAAACAGGCTGGTGCTAGTAGCTGATACACATGTAAACAGGCTGGGGCTAGTAGCTGATACACATGTAAACAGGCTGGGGCTAGTAGCTGATACACATGTAAACAGGCTGGTGCTTAGCTAGCTGATACACATGTAAACAGGCTGGTGTTAATACACATGTAAACAGGCTGGTGCTGATACACATGTAAACAGGCTGGTGCTGATACACATGTAAACAGGCTGGTGCTGATACACATTTAACAGGCTGGTGTTAATACACATGTAAACAGGCTGGTGCTGATACACATGTAAACAGGCTGGTGCTAGTAGCTGATACACATGTAAACAGGCTGGTGCTAGTAGCTGATACACATGTAAACAGGCTGGTACTAGTAGCTGATACACATGTAAACAGGCTGGTGCTAGTAGCTGATACACATGTAAACAGGCTGGTGCTAGTAGCTGATACACATGTAAACAGGCTGGTGCTAGTAGCTGATACACATGTAAACAGGCTGGTGCTAGTAGCTGATACACATGTAAACAGGCTGGTGCTAGTAGCTGATACACATGTAAACAGGCTGGGGCTAGTAGCTGATACACATGTAAACAGGCTGGTGCTGGTGCTGATACACATGTAAACAGGCTGGTGCTGATACACATGTAAACAGGCTGGTGTTAATACACATGTAAACAGGCTGGTGCTGATACACATGTAAACAGGCTGGTGCTGATAAACATGTAAACAGGCTGGTGCTAGTAGCTGATACACATGTAAACAGGCTGGTGTTAATACACATGTAAACAGGCTGGTGCTGATACACATGTAAACAGGCTGGTGTTAATACACATGTAAACAGGCTGGTGCTGATACACATGTAAACAGGCTGGTGCTAGTAGCTCTACCGGCTCAATGGGGGGGGGTGGGTTTATTGACATTTCATTTGATTAATACCTCCATGTACTTTATATAATTCTATTCTTGTCGTGATAGACATTTAGTGGTACTTTCATTCACCGCTCAGTCTACACACTAGCATGCTACACACTAGCATGCTACACGCTAGCATGCTACACACTAGCATGCTACACACTAGCATGCTACACACTAGCATGCTACACGCTAGCATGCTACACACTAGCATGCTACACACTAGCATGCTACACACTAGCATGCTCTGGTTCACTGTGAAGGCTGGCCAGCGTTAGCTTAGCTAGCACTAGGGCTAACCGAGCTAGCTAGTCCGTCGGATAATGTTTATGGTATGTTCAACAGAAAACAACACTTTAAAAACAATTATAATGAAAAAAAACAATTACACGTGTCAATAAAAGCTTTGCGTTTTTATGTAAACTGTCACGTTAAATAATGTGGAATGAATAATAATAGAAGATCTCTCTTACCTGCCGCTGCAGTTACAACCCGCCCCTGACTTGACAACAACCCGCCTCTAGCGTTGTGATTGGCCAGTGTTTTGAGCCAATGAAGTCTATTGGTTCTGTAAGCTGTCCATCATGGCAGAATACCCGTACAGCGGAAACTGCAAAAGAAAGTCCCACAACAAGAAACTTTTATTCATCCTAAATGTCTCCAAATTAAACAAATACTATAGTAGAATATTCAACATTAGGTTGCTTATAAGTCCAATTCATTATGATCTGAAAGCGCCGCGTTAGGCAATCTGGTATGTTCAAATCAACTAAGCCACCTATCTAGGCTAACAATAGCCTATTACAATTTTTGCTCATTGGTTTTAACATTTTACACCGTTCTGTTTTTTTTTTAGTTGACTAGTGCAAAGTGCCCGTTGAAAATGCACAATTACCTATCTATCTATCTATCTATCTGTCTGTCTGTCTGTCTGTCTGTCTGTCTGTCTGTCTGTCTGTCTGTCTGTCTGTCTGTCTGTCTGTCTGTCTATCTATCTATCTATCTATCTATCTATCTATCTATCTATCTATCTATCTATCTATCTATCTATCTATCTATCTATCTATCTATTCTGTGACCTACAGCCAACTCTGTGGGGCATCCAAAACTGTCTTCACTTCAGTGATTAACACTCCTCACAAGCCCTGTCTGTTTCTAGAGTCACAATCAGAGTGAAACTGTGGGCAAGTTATCTTTTCTCTGTCTTGGAAGAGTTTGTCTGACATTTTTCTTTTGAGTTGTCAGACGTGTTCTTTCATTTTGAGCAGAATCCCTCTAATGGGCCGGCCCAATGGAAGACCTGCAGGCAGGACATTTCATCTCAAAGATAGATTATTAAAGGCTTGATATGTGCAGTATTATTCCCCACCATTACTGCTTCCACTGCACGCACCTTTGAAGACCATGCTAAAACAGCCCCCCCCCCCCTCCACACACACACACACACACACACACACACACACACAACAAATCCCAATGTAACCCCTGCAGGGTTTGTTGACTTCTTCAGGGAATTGAACACCATACAGCCACATGTAATTGGTCAGAATACATAAACTCCTAAACCTGTTGGGAGCCCTAATCACATTTTGTGGGTCTATCATTTTTAGTAAATTGACATATTGTGATTCAACAGGTTTACTACAAGGCTCAGTTATCTCACCTCCTGTTCAACATCTACACAGACTGTAGGATCACATGCCCAGAGATGATCAAATACTTTAATTACCCTGGACATCCCCACCTCTAACAAGCTAATCTGGTGTAAGGAGAATTCCCATTAAAACCTATAAAACATGTAACCAGCTGGAGATCTATCGCTTTAACTTAGAGTCACTAGAAACAACCCCATCGGAGAAAATACACACAATTGAAACTGGGCAAAATGCCAACACACAGCATTATAACGCACATTGGTTCAACATTTCTTGACTGTTGAGAGCCTCATTATGGAGTCACCCCTCCAGTTTTCCAGGAAGTAAGTCCTTGCCACTGTTTTCTCTTTGGGCGTTTAGGTTTGAGTCCCATTATTAAGAGTCATATTATTAAATCTGATTGATTAATGAGTTGACACATCCACCCAGCCCCATATGTTTTCATTAGCATGTGTTTCTATATGAGCATTACAACCTGTTCAAATGATCAGGATTGTTCAAATGCATTTCACAAAGGCTCTGTATTGTGCAAACATAACACTAGATGGGGCTGTGACTTTACGAAGGAGCTATGACATTAATATATCCAAAACTGCACAATTTCTATTAGCTCAATGGCCTCATGTGTCAGTCGTGAGCAGAAATTTTCAGGGCAAGTATCAGCAGGTGGTATGACAGATTCTGTGAACCTGATTCAACATGCCATGCATGTGAGAAGAGGCATGGAGTTTGTTTTGTGACCTGTTTAGTGCCATTGTTAACAGGCAAACCCCTGTCAGGAAAATAATAATAAAAAAAATCGACTCAGCCATGACTGTGGGTCATGCTTGGAGTTCTCCTTCGACCAAAAATAAGTAAGGCCATGCAAGCTGTTCGAAAGGCCAAAGTTGCCTATTACAAAGAACGTCTCTCCCTCTGTGGCACTGACCCAAAAAGATTCTGGAAAACGGTGAGAGATCTTGAAAATAAACCTTGTATTCAGCTGCCCTTGACACTTAACTTGGATTACATTATAGTCTCTGATGGTGAGTATGGGCAACATTTTTAATCATTTCAAAAAGTTTTATTTTTAAACGAGCAGCCAGTAGTTGTCCCTTAAGCCCCCAACTCACCTGTAGCCTCTCACCCTATCTCTCCCCAGGCCCTTACACAGACCCTACAGGCTGGCTCAACTCACCTGTACCCTCTCACCCCATCTCTCCCCAGGCCCTTAGCCTCTCACCCCATCTCTCCCCAGGCCCTTACACTGACCCTACAGGCTGTCTCAACTCACCTGTACCCTCTCACCCCATCTCTCCCCAGGCCCTTACACTGACCCTACAGGCTGGCTCAACTCACCTGTACCCTCTCACCTGTACCCTCTCACCCTATCTCTCCCCAGGCCCTTACACTGACCCTACAGGCTGTCTCAGAGGGTTACGTCTTGGAAGTGCTGCTTAGGTGGGACCCCTAAACCCCAGCTGGGTCTGATAAACTGGACCCTTTCTTTTTTAAGATTGTGGCCCTCATCATGGCAGCTCCCATTGCAGATCTTTTTAACCATCTCTATACTGCCTTGTTTATCAAAAGTGTTAGCGAAACTTCCATTGACAAAATCCTTTGACGCGACCATTGTAGATGTGTAGATCAATCCGCAGAGGGGATTCAGGAAGCGGAACTACTTACGGTAGCTATTGTTATTGTTTATGTTGCTAGGCTACCTAGTTTGAAGTTCACACACGTATGTGCTGCGACTAAATAGCTCTATGCTAAATATTAAAAAAAAAAGCCTTTCCAGATGAACTAGAATCTTACTTTATGGTGAATTATATGTCAGAATGCCAACTAACACCTCGGTGAGTGTCTTGTCTTTGAAATTGAGAGTTTAACATGTTTTTTGAATGATTTTCTCGGTGCCCACCAACATCCATTGTATGACCAAAACGGGGGTAGAGCAATTATCCGACTTTCTCAAAAGTGCTAGTTTTGTCAACGTTTTGATCTGAACCATTGTATGTGATCATAAGTAACCTTAAAACAGGGCTAAACATGATTTCCCCCTTTACTACTCCTTTAATAATTAGCTGGATATTTATAATATTCTGTTTGGTGTTCAACCTGGTTTCTGATCTGGTAATGACTGTGTCACTGCAACTCTAACAAGTGCCTCAGTATTAACACTATTACTGCCAAGTAAGATAAAGTATGGACCAGATGATCAGAAGATGACCGTTTTGAATATAGAGAGATTGTATTGTATCTACAACAAGGGTGACATCACACTGAAACAGGATAAAAATTTTAAAGGTAAGATAAAAAAATAAAAAAAAAATCTTTTTAACATACAGTATATACATATATTTACAATGATTCAACAAAAAAAAATATTTCCCCAAATGATAGCCGACTTAATCAATCAGGGCAAATCAGTTCAGTCCATGTAGTCGTTGAACCACTTGCTGCTTGTTTTCCAGTTTGTAGAATGTAAATGTCAAACGCTCTTGTCTTATCACTACTGTATAAAAACACAATACACTAGTTGCCTGACGCAAAATATATTACATTAAAATGTTCAAATCAATATGTGAATGTATTCAATTAAAATTTATTAAATTATTCTTTATCTCTCTCTCTCTCTCTCTCTCTCTCTCTCTCTCTCACGTTGTAGGTCAATCACATGGTGGCTCGCAGTCTGCACACCACTACAACACTCCAGGGAGGGCAAGCAGGGTGCAGACGAATCCAGGATCCAACACAGCAATGCAAATCCAATAAAAAAACAGTGCAGCAATCTTTATTGATTTAGCTAAGGCCTTTGACACTATCAATCACTCTATCCTTGCTGGAAGGCTAGGAAGCATTCGGGTCTCCCGTCACTCAACCCTATTCTCATCGTTTTTACAAAAGCCTCCGGATCTGCCTATTACTCTAGAACGCAGCTCCGGATTTCGACCTCCAAAACGTAGCTCTGGCCGTATCGATCCGCCTCCAGGTTCGAGCTTCGTTGTGGCCATTGTAGTGTAGGTGCAAACGTATAGGTCTTTTTCAGGAAAAACGCTGAAAAACAGTAGTGTAATCGGGGTCTAAGGGTGTACCGCAGGGCTCGATCCTCAGCCCCACACTTTTTGCTATATATGATATTGCTTGCATTGTTGTAGACTCATCTATTCACCTTTATGCTGATGACAGTCCTTTGTCCTGTTGGTCCCTCCCCAGATGCAATACTTCAGGATAGCTTCCTTCATGTCCAACAGGTCTACTCCACCCTAAACCAAACACCACCAAGACCAAGGTCATTTGGTTCGGTACAAAGAGTTTCAAGTCCCTTCCAGCCTGAGACACAGTATCACTACCCTCAAAAGGACTATCCAAGACCAGGTCACTGAATACAAATACTTGTGAATCTGGCTAGAATCTGAATCAATACTTGTGAATCTGGCCATATCAGCAGCAGATTACAGTCTAGGGTCAAATCCAAAATAGGGAAATAACGGTTACATTTTGACTTGAAGCCTATTGCTTAAAATGACCAATACTAATGTGTACAAGTGAACACACAACAAAACCAAACTTTGACAAGCAATACAGGTTCACATGGTGGACAATGTAATAAGAACAAACTCATTTATTTTCATTTATTTAAAATAAAATGTACATACAATATCCTTGGACGATGCACACGGCAAAGGATCACAGTCACGGTTTGATGAAGTTTATAGTTTATAATTCGGTATGTGTATTTGTACAGCATACGTCACATTAAGTATTTCATACAGCATTTCATGCATGTTTTATAAGTAGACATTTTACATACATAGTCAACAACTCGTCCCCATAAATGATTGTAGGTTGTGACTATAAAAAAGTATAAAAGAAAGACGAGTGCCCTCATAAAAGAAATTGAGTATTTTGAAAAAAGTCACGAAGAAGACACGGGTAAAACACAGGCTGTATTATAAAGCGTTACCCTGAAATCTATTTTACATCAAAATGCACTTCCCTCTCTTGCCTTGGACGTACTCATTTAAGTTTAAGTTTATTTCTTTACGTTTAGGTTTATCATTTGCTGTATTTACTGCACAATACAGTTTTCATGAATCCTTAGTGCAGGGGTTTACAGTACTGTAATCTAACAGTATGAGGTTTACAGTACCAAAGCTAGGCTATATTAACCCAGATCCAAAACACCACATTCCATTAAAATTCTGAGATTTCAGCTAAAATCAAATCAAATTACTTATAAAAATATTATACCTTAAGTGCAAATTGTTGTTATACAAAGTGCTTTGACAGGGAAATAAATAAAGGCATTAAAGGAGTAATAAAGGGAAAAATCATGTTTAGCCCTGTTTTAAGGTTAATTATGATCATATACAATGGTTCAGATCAAAAAGATGACAAAACTAGCACTTTTGAGAAAGTCTGATAATTGCTCTACCACTGTTTTGGTCATACAATGGATGTGGGTGGGCACCGTGAAAAATCATTCAAAAACATGTTAAACTCTCAATTTCAAAGATAAGAAACTCACCGAGGTGTTAGTTGGCGTTCTGACATATAATTTGCCATCAAGTAAGATTCAAGTTCATCTGGAAATGCTTTTTTAAATATTTAGCATAGAACTATTTAGTCGCAGCACATATGTGTGTAAACCTCCGCAAACTAGGTAGCCTAGCAACATAAACAATAACAATAGCTACCGTAAGTAGTTCTGCTTCCTGAATCCCCTCTGAGGATTGATCTACACATCTACAACGGTCGCTTCAATACAAGTCAATGGATTTCATAAAATGATCAATAAAACCCTACAGGATTCATACTTTGCGGCGAATTTGATGTCAGTACACCAACGGACACCAATTACCCCCTCGGTGAGCTTCTTGTCTTTGAAATTGAGAGTTTAACATGTTTTTTTTTATGACATTTCAAGGTGCCCATCTACATCCATTGTATGACCAACACGGTGGTAGAGCAATTATCAGACTTTCTCAAAAATGCTAGTTTTGTCAACTTTTTGATCTGAACCATATGATCATACCTTAAAACAGGGCTAAACATGATTTTTCCCTTTACTACTCCTTTAATATAACAGACAACACGATGATATAGCAGTTAAAGTATTAACGCATATATAATTGAACTTTTTTTAGGGGAGTATTTGCAGTATACTGTATGTGTGTGTGCATGGCATGTGTGCGTGTGTGTAACTAATTAAATGGAAAATAAGCTCAGATGAAATTGAAATGAAATTAAAGTATGATAAAAGCACCCATGAATAAAAGCCAGGCTAAATAGGTGGTTTCAGATTGCATTAAAAAGCGATCCCTCAGCTTCCCTGGCAGACTGCTCCAAAGGCGAGGACTGTGATGATGATTGGTTGAAAAGGTCTCTCATAGCCTTGTTATGGTCAGGACAGCCAT
Organism: Borostomias antarcticus; assembly: GCF_949987555.1. NCBI lineage: Eukaryota > Metazoa > Chordata > Actinopteri > Stomiiformes > Stomiidae > Borostomias > Borostomias antarcticus. The sequence continues at coordinate 19,246,812 of NC_140255.1, forward strand.
TGCAAATCTATTTATTCAATTAGACGGTGTGGAATGTCTTTGACCTTTTTCTTAGCTTAATGAAATTTGAATCGTTGTGGAGGAAATAATCGACCCCCAAATCCATATAGCTACTGTAGGCGCTGTTAAAGTCCAACACTAAACTCAAAAAGTCCATAGTTGTCCAATGGCAAGACACACACAAAAAAACATAGTGATTAAATTGCAGTCAACCTCTCTTACCATAAGGCATTGTGAATGGGGATAATTTTGACTTAAAATCTTGCCCTTCCTCCATGATCTGAAATCCAATTGGTCGGATCTTAAAATCCAGAAACATCCACCATCTAAATCCAGCGATGGTCCATTATGTCCTTCTCAGCCAGAGCATGTTGTCTTCAACTCTTTGTATGTCCATGTTGTTCCTAGGTTTGTGACAGTGCAGTAGTCTCTACCTGGAGGAGTTCCTTAGTTTGTGACACAGTGCAGTAATCTCTCTACCTAGCCTGTTCCCGCGTCTCAATGTGCTCAAGCCACCTACAGTATCATGTCATTGTAGAGCATGACAGTGGTTGTCATACAGTAGGTGTGGGGCTGAGGATGCAGGTCTGGGACCAGGCTGGCGTCTCCCTTCATAGGGAGGTGGACTGCTTGATACTGTGGAAGCTGACCCGAGAGGGGGAGGTGGGGATGGACATGGCCTGGGTCATCCTGGCACGGATAGAATGCTGCTCCTGCCAACGGTGCCAACGCTTCCTGACCGCAGAGCGCACCTAAGTGGAGCAATGTGGAAGATGTACAGTATGTCATTTACCAATCATCCAACTGATCGATCAGTTATTAACCAATCATGAAATAATATATTACAATTCCAATTCACTGAATTCCAAAATCAAATTTCTCAGTATGTAAACAATACACACACAATAGCAGCTACCTACAGTATGTGCAGAACGTGTGGAAAAATATAATATGTCCCTCTTTGCTGAGGGACATAAAATGGAGGTTCAATAGAGGATGTGGATCTGCTTACCTCACAGTTCAAGAAGCAGTAGAACACGGACACAAAGAAGCCCTGCGAGGGAGGCAGATGGAGACGGGAACAAAACATCATAAAATGGAAGAAACTCAACATCCTTTTGTCTCTTTCTCAGATTAAATTGCTTCATTTACCCACATACAGCCAGACAATGTGCACTTTACAATTTCCTGAGGGGAGAAATGCTTTTTCTGTAGTTCAATCATTGTCACAACTGTACCTTTTCATTTGTACCAACCGAAAACAGAAACTGCACTCAAACAAGCCCAACGTTTGGCCTATGTTTAGTTGAAAACATCACAGCTAGTTTACCTGTTGGACTACTTTATGCTACCCACAGAGGTTTAGTGGGACCATAGCTTTGAGCAAGGGACCTACCTGAAAGGATTCTAAAAATGAGTTGAAATATATGAACACAATCTGAGAGGTTTCATCTTCGCCTGGGTTGACAAAGAACAGCATGTATGTGATCCCCAGTAGAGGTAGCAGCACCAAAGTGGCCTTTACAGCTTTTCTGCAGAGAGGAGAATATTACCAATATATAGAAATGAAAGATATGCGCTGAATGTGATCATTGCATTGTAGATATTTTGGCTCATCATGAATGTACAGAAATTGTACTGCATCACACCTTAAATAGCCGCCGTTTCATTTAGCACGGTGTTACCCCGAGACAAAGAGTCTGAAATTGTGTACGCTGCAGTGTATTTTGTTTGTTTGCAGGACAGTCCTCATGGGAAACACTTCCATACAAAATATTAAAGACAAACAACAATCAAGGCAAAACACACAATTCCCAGCCACTTCAAATTGACTAAAGATGTAACACTTTGTTAAAATGAATGTGAATCTGAACACAGATTCGGTTTAGGGGTTGCTAAACTCTTCTTCTACCTGTATTGGATGGTATCGGATGTGGTGGATGCTCGTAGCTTGGTCATGAGGATCCTCACGATGTTGAAGAGAAAAACAAAGTTGATCTGCGGGAGAATCAGACATAGTACTATGACGTTCAAGTAACATTATACATCGAAAGATTATATTAGTGAGGGAGAGAAGCAGGGTATTTTTCCTGATTACATGACTTGGAAAACACTGGATTTGTTCTATGTGGAGACAATATGCTACAATTTGATAGATGGTAGTCTACAACTTCCCATCAAATCATATATTATCTATGGTATTCATACAAATCTGACTACGAAGATTAGAGACGTTATCTATACATGGTGCAACAGCAAGATATTTTAGTGTCACAACTGAGGAATACTTACCACTAATACAAGGATCATTGGGCCTTGGTAAATGTAGTCTGTGTATACCCCAGCTCGCTTCCCAAACCAGCACCTGAGATTTCATACAAGCAAAGTCACTCAACAGATTGTAATGTTTTCACAAACATGTCCTTCACTGTCTTTGCTAATTACTTGTATTTCACTTTGTCCCCCGTGTATTTCTTCAATGTGGTTTAGGGGTCCATTCCTTTTTAACTTGAGTTAACTGAGCATAATTCGCTACCATGTAGAGATTGGATTTGGACATTGATGATGTATTTCCTCAATGTTACATGTGAACCTTAAATGTACAAATAAACTCCCTTCACATTATATTGTTTTAATGTTGAGTTATAATAATAATATAATGACAGGACCCGAGGGGGAGGATCTTTATTAGGTCACACAGTGACACATTGCACACACAGTGAGAGGGCGACATGGCACACACACACACACACACACACAATTCTCGGGTGTTGCCGGTGAATATTGTCCAGTGCATTTATCCCATCCCAGCTGTCCTTCCTCCAGGGGCAGCCAGGATCAGTGGGCAGCCATCGTTCATGTCACCCGGGGAACAAGTCCGAGAACATGCAAACTCCTCACAGAGAGAACATGCAAACTCCTCACAGAGAGAACATGCAAACTCCTCACAGAGAGAACATGCAAACTCCTCACAGAGAGAACATGCAAACTCCTCACAGACAGAACATGCAAACTCCTCACAGAGAGAACATGCAAACTCCTCACAGACAGAACATGCAAACTCCTCACAGACAGAACATGCAAACTCCTCACAGACAGAACATGCAAACTCCTCACAGACAGGCCTAGACACGTTCTTGCTGTGACCTTCTTGTTGTGAGATGACAGTACTACATACTGAGCCACCGTGCAGCACGTGAGCGATTTTAGGGTTCAGTGTCTTGCTCAAGGACACTTCGGCACACTCCGGAAGCTGGGTTGTGACCATGGTCGCTACCCCGCTGTCATTTTATGTCACAGGAGGCCACTAATTATCAATTAAACTGTGGAATGCTGGAGGGGAGGTGTAATTAATGACATGGTTTAATGTACCTGTGATTACAGTAGTCTATTAATGGACATTCATCTCTTTAATGTAATGTAGGATGACTTTGTCCTTCAATACTAGCAGTGTGCAGAAAATAGAGGGAGAATATATCTTCACTTGTTTGAGATATTCACTGGAGCTACGTCAAAGAGCTTACTTCTCGTTGTCATAATACAGCTTCCCGATGGCCCATGCTACGATGATCGGGAAAGGGATACCTGCAAGGTTAAAGGCGTTGTAAGGTCATTTCTTCTCTTAAAGCAACTGAAACAACAGTGTGGTAAGTACACATATAAGGCTGAACACCGGTTGATGATAATAAACGGTGACATTCTGTTTTCCTAGGCTGTATGGGTAAAACAGGGAAGACAAACTGCCATTTCGAGATGCCAAAGGATAGCGATGGGGATCAGGAAGTCCTTGGCATCTTGTTCGTCCTTAATGTTTTCAGGACGTTTCAGCACAGCGGAAACCGTGCTCAGTTCACCACTGATATGTACAGTACAACACTGTATGTCATAACTTGGGACTTATCTGAATGTGTCCTGACAAACAATGCATGATGCAGTTATGGGAGGGAATATTCAAATGTCTGTGAAGTGCCTAAGAAAACGTGCAAAGTTTTATTGTTTTTGCGACCTTCACACCGGAAGTAAAGTGTGCATTAGACATCGTAGTTCTAAGGCGTATGTGCAGAGTATGGCAGGATACTATGCTTACACCAGCCAATGCAGATGAACATCCACTTGCGCAGCTTGTCTGTGGAGTACGTGAGCACAATAGCCGTGTGGAGGTAGCAGCCCTCGCCAAACATCCAGAAGAAGTTGGTGGAGTGGAAATAATTGAAAGAGGCAGTGACCAGGCGACACCAAATCTAGAAAACAATGACATTGATTGATCAGTCAATAGATCGGTAATCGATTCATCTGAGAGGAGAGCAAGTCACCGTTGTGTTAGTAGAGTGTTGTTGTAGCGGTAGTGTGTCTAGTTTAAGGGTGTTTTGTTTTGCGTAGTCTTTTTTGTGTAGCTTTTTTTTTCTGGGTTAAAGCTTCAATTGTAAATATTCACCACATTGCTCTGGTGGACCTCTGGGCTCATCGTCATCTGGACGACAAACCAGGTTGCGTTCCTTAGAATGAAGGCGGATATGAGGTTCCAGTGGATGATGTTCCTCAGGCAGCGGATGCTCCTGCAGGACAGACAGAGACATAGAACCCTTTGTTCTCCAGCGAACTCTTAACCTTTCCCAAATGAATGAAAAGAAGTCCACCATATGGTGCACAGTAGTGACCAAGGGATATTGTGTTAACTGTCTTTCAACACCTTGGAATGCATAAATATTAGATTAGATTAGAAAGCTTTATTTTCATTTTAAAGGATAGAATGAGATTTGGAGTAGCACAACATGGGGGGGGGATGCAACCTTTTTCCTCCATTATTAAAACCTACTCTGCAGCTGCACCGCTGCACTGCATCCCCAGAACGAATGGAACTCAAAGGGGTAGTGTGCCATTTTGGAAATTTAACCCTATTTGGGGTCTGTCTATCATGAACCTAAAACATAGAGCCAATAATTTGGACTGACCGTTCCAGTATTGAGCTAGCTGCAGTTTTTATTCAGGCTGAGTTACTGAGTTACAATGGGAGTCAATGGGGCACCCGTGAATATGTTGGAAAACTCAATAAATGTACTTTTCCAAGAAGGGAAGCACAGGATGTAATCTTACCAGTCTCAGTATGCTGTCCTGTGAAATGTATCGCACTCCGAATATTTTTACATGTTTGGCATGACTTGCACATAGTCCTCCGTGGGAGCAGTGAAAACAAGCGCCAGGTGAATGTTTATGTCTAAGCCATGCCAAACTTATAAAAACATTAGGATCGTGATAGATTTCACAGGAGAGCATACTGAGACTGGTAAGATTACATCCTGTGTTTCAAGTCTCAGAAAAGCACATTTATCAGAGTTTTTCCAATGCATTTATAGCTGCCCCATTGACTTCCATTGTAGCCCTGCATAAAAACTGCAGCTAGCTCAATACTGGAATGATCAGTGACATTATGGTCTCTATGCTTCAAGGTCATGGTAGATAGACCCTAAATATGGCTAAATGTCCAAAATGGCACACTACACTACTACAGCCATTCTGTCTGGTGTAGGAGGTCCGGTCACAGGCATGAGGGAGTCAGGTAGCTGGCTCTCTCTTCCGGATCACCGACCGCAACGGACTCTCCACAGCAGCGTCAGGGGACAATTGGACAGTGGGTCGGGTGTGATTGGCTACGATATTGGGTGAATAATGGGATATAATCAGAAATAAATTAGAAAAAAAAGTTCCATTCGTTTCATTTGTCACTTCTTTACATTTTACACTTTAAATTACAGAATCACCAGTCGACTGCTTTACCAACGATGTGACTGCCTGCAGTGAGCAACATCCACCTCACACCGAGGTTATTATAGTCAACGAAAACTAACTAAAAAACGAAAACTAGGTGTTAAAAAACATTTTAGTTAACTGAAAGAAGAAAAAAAAGAGGCTTTACAAAAAACCTGATAACTAACTAAAACTGTATTGTGTGTTTACAAAACTAACTAAAATAAACTAAAATTATAGAGAAAATGTCCTTAGTTTGAGTATTTGCCTTTTGCCTATTTTAGGTGGATATAAAATCTATCCTCCATTTTCTTAGCTGTGCCCATGAGCAGAAGTAACCTGAAGTGCCAGATGGTCTGTTTCACACGAAGTGAAACAACGTGAGCTCGCGAGATCAGAATAGTCTCACGAGGCTATTGCAGAAGAAAAAAAACTTATACCGAAACTAATGAAAACTAAAAGTGAAAAGCATTTTCAAAAAAATAAAAAATAAACTAGCAAACCTGCTTTAAAAGTGAATTAGAACTAAACTGAAATTAAAAACAAAAAGTTAAAACGATAGAAAAATAAAAACAAATGAAAAAAGCAAAACTATTATAACCTTGCCTCACATCCAAACATCTTTACTGTTAACTAGCCCCCTCACACGCAAACATCTCAATGAAAGCTAGCAGACGCCATGTCTATACTTGTAAGTAACTATAATGTAATTGAGGGTACATAAAACAGGGAAGCCTTTTCAGCGTGCAGCTAGAGGAAGCAGAAGGACCGTGAAAACCAATAGTACCCGATAGAAACCTAGAGCCAGTCCACCTCCCCTGCTGTGGAGGACTATGGAGGGCTCAACTGAACTGGCAACCCTGCGCCTGCGTGGAGTCACGACGCCCAGATGACCGGCGGGTAGCTTTTAAAACATGCATATCCATTAAGCTGCCATGTGTGACCTCACCTCCTCTGGGAGGGGGCCAGGAGGCTCATTTCAGGCAGTGGTGTTGATTAAGGGGAAAGCTGAATGCATCCAGAGACGAGCCTTTGTGAGGATGAGCCCCCCCCCCGATGAGCCCCCCCTCCCCGAAAATACAAAGCTGAGAATCTTCCACCTTCTGTGATCATTCAATAATCCATCCACCCATCCCTCCACTTCTCTACATCCAAAGCCACTGAGGCCCACAAATACAAATATTGCAATAAACACTCTTTTTAAAGGCCTCTGTTCTTCTACAGCTGTCCAGGGGCTCAAGATTCCTTTATTGTTACATCCCACTATACAGGTATAATAGAATACAATTCTTAGGTTTTGGGGCTCCTTGACATTGCAGCAATAATAAAACAACTATAAAAACACAATTATTAAAATAGAAATTATTATAATTAATAAAAATAATAAAATAATATGATTAAAATTGAAATTATTATAATTAATAAGAATAACATATTTTATATTTTAACTAGCCCTAATCCTAAACAATATAAAGTGTGTGTACAGCGCAAATGTGCATTGTTTGCATGTTTGTGTGTGTTTGTGTATCCACAGCTACAACTATATGTATCTGTGTGACAGGCAGACAGGCAACAGGCCATTCGTGTCCATTGTTCTTGAGCCTGGTGGCCTGGTGGTGGCATGGTGGTGGCCTGGTGGTGACCTCTGTGCTGTCAAAGGTGTTAAAATGTCTATTTTGGTTTGTTTAAAAAAAAAAAATGGCCCCCTGTTGTCCAGCCACAAGGCCTGCTGGTTTCTGGAGCTGTACAAGGCTATTATTGAAGTGGCTCCATTTGTGGGAAAAATGTGCCCCAGTTTATGGGCTGCTAAACCTCAACATATGTTCTGTTAGAACACAGAACTCTCCGAGCTCATATAGACTCTGAGATAAAGAGGGGGGGGTTGTGTTCCATGTCAGAACAGTTTGGAATGATGAAGAAAGGCAATTTGAAGAACGAGACGATTCGACTATACTGAGAATCTTTATCCCATTGAGGGTGAATTTCGCATCAGCAACATATAGGCATACGGTACAAGTAACAGACACACTCTCACCTCAGACGCAGGAAGAGAAAGAAGGCCACGAGAAGAGCCACCAGCGAGATGCAGTGGCCCAGGAAGTTGATGACCACGGCTATTCGGTAGTGCATCTTGCCTTTTTTCTAGAGGAAACCAAAGAGATTAGAAGAATGAAAAATGAGATTCAGATGATATTTCTGTTTGCATTGATATGTAACATGCCTCCAGTTGCACACAGTACTTTTGATGTAACAAAAGAGTCTAAATCCTATTCACTCTATATTGGATCTGACCTTATTTATAGTCTATAGCCTATTTTCACCGTTTCACAGAAGTCTTGACGCAAGGAACACACCAACACACACAGGCGCACACAATGCAGTTTGTTCTGGCTGCATTAGCTGTTTGACTAAAAGCAGCAGAGTGACTAAGATCTTTGCCTTTGACTCAGTCATGAATTGTGATTGGATTTCCCCTCAAGGTTTCCGACAGTAATCTGTCACAGAAGGAGATTTATGTGACCCGGTCGCTATGCTCAGATTAAACGTGGGCACCGTTAATTCAACCGCTTCCAGGAACCTATCCATCATGGTGTACTGCCACTCCAGCTCTCCAATTTAGTTTATGTGTGTAAAAGCTGGAGTCACATGTCTTGTCATTGGCTCATACACACATGTGCAAGTGTCTTAATGTGGAGTTGTGTATCATACTGAATATCTAACGCTTAAGATATAAATCCAATCAGATACTGTATTGAATATCTGTATCTTTTGAGTGTGGAACATTACACGTTGGTAAAATGGCATTCGACAGTTAGCACGGTAAATTGAGGCAAGCGGTCCATAATTTATGAAGACAAATGGCTCTCAATTGTCTATTCAAGGACATATTGCAATTTGATAGTTGTTGAGCTTTTAAGTCAGGCATGATATTACTCTGGAGACTTAGAGATGAAATGGAATCACATGTGAAGCTCGCCTGCCTCAGCCCAAAGCCACACCCAGTATGTGGGCATTGCAGGATGATTCATGAATCTAATTTGGGATCTAACCTCATTCCAGCCAACTTGGATCTGTTTTATAATCCATACTGTCATGTTGACTTGAACAGAGAATGTTATACTGGAAAAAAAGTAGCAAAATGCAACAAATGTTGACAGCTACAATTCAATCATTGAAGTATGTTGATTTAAAAGCCCTGTGTTGTTAAATAGCTGTTTCATTTCCCAGATGGAAGAAATTGAGGCTTGGTTTACAGAGCGAATATCATGTCAGGAGAGAGGGCAGTCCAGCTTCCTGACACCTTTTTTTGATAATGTGATTTTATGATTCTTTCAGCACTTTGAAATGGTCTCACAATAAAATGAATTATTATTTTAATTTGAAAGATTAATTTGACATTTAGCAGAGGCAGTATTTGACTTGTTATCTAATTCTCTAGCTTGATGCACCTCAGGTGGACAGTTCTGTGTCAGACTCTGTGGCAAATCTGTCTGAAAGTTCATATTCAAATCAAGCGTCCAACTTTTCACAAGATACTGTACATCTATTGCCTAATCCTGTACCTAGGCAAAATAAAAATATATTTTCAAACCAGGTTAATCAAACAATAAAAGCATGTTCCACTCATTGATATGTAATCCTGTGTTGTCCAGAGATGACTTCAAAAACCTAATTCATTGTGAAAAGGGAGTTCTATGTTCCCTGCTGAGTCCCATTCCATTCAGACATGCAGCATGAGTTTAATGCGTGATAGACATCTGTGACTCCGGTTTCATTTGTACCTGCATGTCTCCTGGTCTACTGGTTGTACCTGCATGTCTCCTGGTCTACTGGTTGGACCTGCATGTCTCCTGGTCTACTGGTTGTACCTGCATGTCTCCTGGTCTACTAGTTGTACCTGCATGTCTCCTGATCTACTGGTTGTACCTGCATGTCTCCTGGTCTACTGGTTGTACCTGCATGTCTCCTGGTCTACTAGTTGTACCTGCATGTCTCCTGGTCTACTGGTTGTACCTGCATGTCTCCTGGTCTACTGGTTGTACCTGCATGTCTCCTGGTCTACTGGTTGTACCTGCATGTCTCCTGGTCTACTAGTTGTACCTGCATGTCTCCTGATCTACTGGTTGTACCTGCATGTCTCCTGGTCTACTGGTTGTACCTGCATGTCTCCTGGTCTACTGGTTGTACCTGCATGTCTCCTGGTCTACTGGTTGGACCTGCATGTCTCCTGGTCTACTGGTTGTACCTGCATGTGTTCTGGTCTACTGGTTGTACCTGCATGTGTTCTGGTCTACTGGTTGGACCTGCATGTCTCCTGGTCTACTGGTTGGACCTGCATGTCTCCTGGTCTACTGGTTGGACCTGCATGTCTCCTGGTCTACTGGTTGTGAAAGTGGCCATTGATGGAACACACTCTTACCTCTTCGTCTAGTATGGGCTTGCACATGGAATAGTTTCCTTTCAAAGCCCATGTTCCATTGGCCAGGCATTTCCTGTACGCATTGTCTGCAGAAAGAGAGAGAGAGAGAGAGAGAGAGAGAGGGAGAGTGAAAGAGAGAGAGAGAGGGAGAGAGGGAGAGTGAAAGAGAGAGACAGAGAAAGAAAGAGTAGAAGAGAGTTGACATCCATAGAGGTTCAACATTATTCTCATTGACTTGTATTAAAAAGTGTCAGTCCTGATAATCGATTGCTAATAAAAGTAAAGTACAATAGTGTATATTAGAAAAATAGAACCTATCAGAAACCATCTCTGAATTATTACTAGCCATTATTTGATTAGACCGATTAGAGGCAGGAGCCCGGGTAATTAAAAGCAGAAATTAGTTGGGCATGACTTCCAACTGTTGTGTTTTTACTGTATTTTAGCACCACAATGAAATATGTGAAATCAATTATGTCCTTTTTACTATCTGTTTCGCAGGTAACATTTTGTACAGGGGGAGCAAGACTAAAGCAATCAATCTCTGACGTATAGATAAAGCCAGTAGATGATGTAATCGACACGCAGAGCCAAAAACATTAAACAACCTTGGGAGTGCTGGAGTACGTTCTCTCTGACGTTAACCAGAAACAAAGTGGTTAGCGTGGTGAATGGACATTGTCACAAACAGTTCCACGTTGCACTTAGCCGGACAATAAGAACAGTGTTTTCCTGGTCAGGTAATTGCTATGAGTCATTTCTGAAGAGTGGCCCAGCTTTTTTCTCTGGCTAGGTCACAGTGTGGAAGCTCTGCTTTCTCTCAGGCCTGTTTTGTCCCGGAGCTGATGCTAGCGTGCTTGTTTACCAGGCACTATGCAGGTGACACTCGGATTTGTCTGCCGGGTATCTTTGTTGGCAGATATTAGGCTTCATTGTTTGAGGAGAGGGAGTGAAGCGTACAAAATGCCTTTAATCTTTGCTTTGTAGCGACACATGTTACTCCTGAATGGGTGTTAAAAACGGCAACAGCCGCGTGCCAGGTGTTTAATCTTCCCAGGAGAAACACAGGCTCTGGGCAAAGCCGTTCCTGCCAGGTCCAAGTGAAAGCTCCCAGGGAAGGGATGCTGGCACACCTCCAGGGATTAAACGATGCTCCCGCCCCCCCCTCTTTCCATCCCAGTTCCCCACATCAATGCGCTGTGGATGAGGCGAGCACAGTTCCTATACAGTATGGAGCAGTGAAACAGAATCCTGGAGGTTTCACTATGGTTCAGAAGACTAATTACTTGTTCTGAGCGATGTCCGACAAGTATTGATGTTAAGAGTTGATGTTAATATGCTTCTGCCACCCTGATGCTGTGGCAGGGTTAAGTGACATTTCAGATGACTATTATACACTTGGCTTATCGTGGGCGTTATGACTGTTTGGTATTATGACTGTTTGGTGTTGTGACGGCCGGTCTTGTGCTGGTGAGTGACAACTATTTTAACGGCCACTCGCCGTTCTGAATGTCTGCTAGTCTAGGATGAACTAGGTGGGTGTGACCCCTGCTATGTCCATTTGTTCCCTGGTTTACTGAACTCTTGTTGTGACAATATCTCTTCAAACAGACGTGTGTGCAATGACTTACATGTCTGTTATCACTGCAAAGACGTGCAAGGTATGTATAGCAGGTTTGACACTTTCTGGATTGTTGTGACTGTGTTTACGTGGTTGTGACTGCCGGGCCTATACTGGTTTCTCGTAGCCATTGAGGCGCGCTGGTGGTGGTGGGACTTACAGGTGGTGTTGTAGCGCACGCCGTAGAGCTCGTCCGGACAGGGTCGCGACACCATCTGCTCCGCACCACTCCTGGGCCAGCAGGTGCCGATGCCGTCGATGTAGGAGTCACAGTACAGGCCGGCGCCTGGGGGAGGACGGGACACCGCTGTCAGTCAGGGGCGTTCGCGTGGGTGATATACCACTCTACTTAAAAACTACTTATTGACTGACTGACTGACTGACTGACTGACTGACTGACTGACTGACTGACTGACTGACATACATACATACATACATACATACATACATACATACATACATACATACATACATACATACATACATACATACATACATACATACATACATACATACATACATACATACATACATACATACATACATAGATAGATAGATAGATAGATAGATATAGACCCTGTTCTGCCTTCCCTCTCCCTAGTGCCTCTCTCTCTCCCTCCTATCTTCTAACCAGGTCCAGTGGATGCCCCACTGTCACCAGCAGACCTCCCGGAGTCCGATAGTCACCCCCGTGTCTGCTGTGGATGTGGTAGCATGTCCGTAGGATGTCCTCTCTCCTATGATGCTTTTAGCCTCTCTTACTCTGAAATGTAATTAATGTAATGTATTGCTTTATAAATGTTCTTAGCCGGTAGACAAACATACTCCAGGAGCTTGCTCGATCGCCTTGTTGAGAGGGGTCAGGGAAGAATTTTTACAGCTCACTTATCTGGCCCCCGGGTGATTACTTTTTTCGTTTTTTTTGCTTCCCTCTGGAATATGTAGAGAGTGGGTCGTATGCCCACCTCCCTTGTTCTCTGTAAAGCGCATTGTGTTGCCTCTGGGTATGAAATGCGCTATACAAATAAAGCTTTGATAGATAGATAGATAGATAGATAGATAGATAGATAGATAGATAGATAGATAGATAGATAGATAGATAGATAGATAGATAGATAGATAGATAGATAGATAGATAGATAGATAGATAGATAGATAGATAGATAGATAGATAGATAGACAGACTCCAGGGCCGTTTTTTTCGTCCAAGCACGTCCCTGTATACCTAGATAGATACTAATGTCCCTGTATACCTAGATAGATACTAATGTCCCTGTATACCTAGATAGATACTAATGTCCCTGTATACCTAGATAGATACTAATGTCCCTGTATACCTAGATAGATACTAATGTCCCTGTATACCTAGATAGATACTAATGTACCTGTATACCTAGATAGATACTAATGTCCCTGTATACCTAGATAGATACTAATGTCCCTGTATACCTAGATAGATACTAATGTCCCTGTATACCTAGATAGATACTAATGTCCCTGTATACCTAGATAGATACCTTAATGACCCCCCTAGGGAGGAGTTTGATGCACCAGATCCAGAGAAGTAAGCATAACGAAGAGGAAGAGCCATATATACAGTCATATACGGCCTAGCTGACGTTCTGTTCCTCCATCCATATACGGCCTAGCTGACGTTCTGTTCCTCCTTCACAAGCCTTGTAATGTTGGCTGAACCGCCACATGCCTAAACGGCCAGGAACTTTGTTGAAATAGTGAAAATAGCCAGGAGCTATATGTACGAAGCTCTGTAAGATGTTTTTTTTTTTTTTTTAATACAGGGCGGACCTATTTATTTTTCAGTTTCATAGCATCTTTGATATTGTAACATTTTTATCTGAAAAAGATTTTACCTGAAAAAGTGAATCTATTCTGCTCCACTGACCTGTGAAATTGTTGGAGATCTGACTCTGATTCCAAAAGGCCCGTGAATGTACTGCAACCAAGAGAGAGAGAGAAAGAGAAAGAGAGAGAGAGATGGGGAGAGAAAGATGGAGAGAGATGGGGAGAGAGAGAAAGAAAGAGATAGAGAGAGAAAGAGAGATGGAGAAAGAGATAGAGAGAGATAGAGAGAAAGAGAGAAAGAGAGATGGAGAAAGAGATAGAGAGATAGAGAGAAAGAGAGATGGAGAAAGAGATGGAGAGAGATAGAGAGAAAGAGAGATGGAGAAAGAGATAGAGAGATAGAGAGAAAGAGAGATGGAGAAAGAGATAGAGAGAGATAGAGAGAAAGAGAGATGGAGAAAGAGATAGAGAGAGATAGAGAGAAAGAGAGATGGAGAAAGAGATAGAGGGGGAGTGAGATTGAGAGATGATAAAATATCTTCAATAGTTGTTAGAAATGTAACAATAAGCGGCCATGAATCTCATTTAATCCGTAAAGGGGAAACAGGGAAGTGTGAATGCTAAACATTGGTGACCTCCCCTAAAGCAATAAGAGGACAATGAAAGAGAATATGAATCAAGACAAGCCTGTGGGCCCTGTTATTATTGCTATAATGACTCAAGAAGACCCAGATAACAGAGTCTGGGAGGTAGGAGTTAAATTAGCTGCCCAGAAAACTCACTTGCTGCTCTTGCGTCCAAATATGATTAGGTAGCAGCGTTGTTTCATCGTGTTGTTATTTAAACGCATCCTCAGTGAACTGAGTGTGGAGTTTTAGTTGTATTACTTACATGTAAAGTTCCTGGAGAGCATGAGCAGAAGGTCGCATGTGGGGTCCGCTGAAGCCCAGGACATGAGGACGCTGATGAGGACAGCCAGCTGAGGACAGACAGTCACTGAGTACAGGTTTCAGCCTTCGCAAAGCTCAACACACGACAGTGTAATGTTGATGAAACGTTGAGTGACATTTCTAGAAATAGAGACATTGTTTAGAAACACCTTGGAGGTTAGAAAATTAAAATGTTTTTGTCCGGTTGTATTTTGACCAATACAAAAAGGACATTTTAATAGCTTATTTTGTACACCTTGACGTCATACCACACTGCAACCATTTTGGGGTCTGGATAGCAGGTAATCCTGTCCTGTCCTCTCAGTTGGTCAGAATGGTGTATTATGCAAAGCAGTGCCACTTTTATAAAGTTTCATTTTCCTCTGGCATTTCTACAGTATGATCAATTGAAATAATTTCACAAAACCCTTAACTGACATGTAATTACTGTTATGAATCCAGTAATCACCAACTTGTAATGATCAGTTTATGAGTAATTACCGTTTTGCCCAGTAAATATGTTAATTTCCAGCCCAAAAGTAGAGTATTCTAATTACTGTAGGCCTACAATTAGGCTACTCAGATGGTCACGTTGCTTAGAGATTTAACGTAAAGTCTTTCTCGGGTATCAAGGTAGTATAGGGTAGCCCCACTTCCTCCCATACTGTATTATTACCGACAAGCCACCGGCCATGTAAATGGATAGGCCAAACAAGCCTGTAATTCACTTAATGTGATTATTGATTTCAGTTTGATGAGATTAGTTGGAGCTCCTCCTGGCTTGGACAGGAATGCGGTGTGGGTGGTTCCTATGGGGACATATGGTGTCCTGATCAAAACAATGGGGCATGCTGTGAATAGAAAGCATGACAGTTAGAAATAGCCTAGGCTAATAGGTCTGCTATTCTTAGCACTGCAGCTTCCCCACACTGAGAGGGTGATGTTAAAAAACAAGAGGTCTACAATATTAAAAAAGCACGTGATATCTTCTTCACATCTTTGTCATTTTACAATCCTAAACTAGTTATTGAATGCAAATGAAAAAATATATCAAGCATTAAATTCGTGTCTCCCTCTTGTCAAGCCTAGTCGTTATCTCCGTTCAGTCACAGGATGAAATTACAGTTTCAACTATAGCCTGGCCTACACACATACATAAACGGGTTAATGGGAATGAAGGTGTAGCCTACTCGAGACGACCTCACCATTTGTTATTGCCAAACTCTCCCGCAATTTAAAAGTATTGATGTGAATTATCCGTAGAAAATATCCTAAATGTCTGAATGAGCAAAAAGCTGAACTCACCTGCAGGAGAATGAGGCAGATGCGATGCATTTCTCCAGACCAGCTACTCTCTATCCTCTTGACGAATGAATTTGAATGAACAGAAATTGCATTTGTGACCAAAATGTGACCTGTATCATTTTGCAATAGACACAAATCGATATCTCGCAATCAACGTCGCAGCGTCCATTGGGAACATTATTCAAGTTGTGAATGTTAGGGTCGCGGGAAACCTCTCAGAAAAGCGTTGATCAAGCAGCCCGGTGTAGAAACATCTCACTCTTATGTGCATATTTGTGCATATTTTTATGCGGTAAATTATCCCAAAAATAATACCACAAGCACTACCACAAAGAACAACAAATGATGAAGAAAAATTACTCAGCAATAAATGTTTTTAAAGTTTTTTTCTCATGGGATGCAATGTCCTTTCCATTCGTCTCGGTTGCTCGTGAATAGGCGGCTCAAATGAAAGCAGCCAGTTTACAGGATTAGGGAGATGGGAGATGTGCGTCATTTGCATCCGGAAGGACACCCCTCAATCCCTCAATACTGAACTATTTCCAGCTATTTGCTTTAATTGCACTGATCCGTTTGAATTAAACCTGGTGTTTCTGCGGCTGCGCAGCACTCCGCACAGCCGCCAAGATTCCAAGCGCTGCTATACGAGGTCCAGCATGGTCGCGCGACCGAAGCAAGTGCGCCCCCTAGGGGTGGCCGGGGGCCCCTTTACTGGACGGGGTGGCCGGGGGCCCCTTTACTGCCCCCCCTCAACTGAGGAGCCCCAGTCACTGTAATCGTTGCTAAGTGATGTGCCATCCAGGGCCACCTGGAGATTTTCACTGGCTCCTCCACTCATTTTCTGCAGGCGCCACTGGACCGAAGAGGAATAAAGAAATTAGCTGCCTCTAATTATGTAGGATTTCCCATTGATGGAATTAAAGTTTGAAGGACGTCCCAATCCTATAGAATTGTCGTAGTTCAGATGAACATATCTTTATTAAGTGTCCAAGTGCGCACTGTCATGCATATGTGCTCTAAATGTTTACCTAGTTACAGTCCAAAACAAAAATGCGAATTAAATTGTCATTATCAAGCCCATTCATGGTTTGATAGGCCACACTCTGTCATACACAAATGAAGTTGGATTGCATGTTGGATTCAGAGGAAATATGGTCATTAAAGGAGCTCTGGTTTCTTTCTGATTGGAAGACAAATTAGAAGAAAAAAAAGTGCATTCTAGGGCTATGCTATGCCTCAGATTGACAGGCTATGGTTTGTTTAAGGCTACAGCCTTAGGCTACCCCGAAATGCTTTACAGCGTTAAATGTATGACATGCCCAACACATGGCATGCTAAAGAGGTCTCAGAACCATGGACCTGCCTGGGGCCGTCGTTCAAAAGAGTCCCTCTTGATGCCCGAGGTGTCAGGAGACACCTAAACACGTAGGAAACTGGGTCCAAAGTGGTTGAGGTCTTATTGTAGCCCATTGCCCCCCTTGGGTACTGGCTACAGCGGAGCGCGACAGCACACTGACTAAACCACCCACATCACACATAACTTTAGCACACTATAATGATTAACTATTGGGCACTTTATATGAAAAGCTCTTTATGGATGATGATAACAATAACAATAACAATAACAATAACAATAACAATAACAATAACAACAACAATAATAATAATAATAATAATAATAATAATGCATACCGCCAAGTGTGTTTAGTTGTCAGCCCCTGTGGGTCTTTATCCGTGTTGAAATGCTGATGACTCTGGGATCTACTGTGATGTGCAGTTTTATTAGACATTTTCTGATGAGACATACAGGTCTTGAACCTGCTGAGAGAGTTGTGTAGTAGCCTATCTCTTTTTAGCATCTCTGAGTGTGCTTAGTGATAACCGTGTGACTCACTGGCTCACACATAACACATCTGGCACAGTCCAAGAATACTGAACACCAGGGAAAAGGGTCAATCTCCCCATAAACCAAGATTAACGGACTGATATGTCTGGGGGATGAAACAAAATCGTGAGTCAAAGAACAAGACTGAATTCTGATTGTGGAAAGCTAGCTAGGGATCGTTTACTAATAGACTGATGCGCTGATGCTGTCTAGCTGCCCTGTTCTTTCATTCTACTTCCTGTCCAAAAAAGTGGTTTGATGACTGAATAACTCCACTAGTTTTAAGGCGTGTGTTGTAATCAGGATATCTCTATCATGTACTGTATCTGTAAAATCTTCACATATATGGAATATATAAGCTTAATGATATGCTCGTAAGAGTTAGGGAAACCATATAGGTGTGGCAAACTTCAATATGCATCCTTATAGACAGTATGCATGTGTGTGTGTGTGTGTGTGTGTGTGTGTGTGTGTGTGTGTGTGTGTGTGTGTGTGTGTGTGTGTGTGTGTGTGTGTGTTATGCCGGTACTGTATGTATCTCTAACCGTTGAACAGTGTAGCCTAGTTTACTGGTAAATTGATTGAGTGTGTGTGTGTGTGTGTGTGTGTGTGTGTGTGTGTGTGAACTCTGAACTCTGAACACTCTGAACACAATATTATGGTAACAAGCTCACTGCAGAGTCAGACAAGGTGGCTCTCGTTCTCTATCCAGCTTTGAGGACGAGTTACTAGCGCCCCCTTGTGGATGAATCTCGTTAATAGATAGATACTTAAATAATAACACTGAACTAATGGTTTTCTCACCAGTCATCCCACAGTTGGAGGCGACCTTGCCTCTTCTAGTCTGCTCTTTCTTTCTATTGACTATCAAATATTCATATTAAAATATGAAACTAGCACTGGTCACTTTTAAGCATGAGGCTGAAGACGGTGCCAGAGCAGTGGTAGACCTGCTGTATTGTTCCGGTGTACAAAAAAGCACATCCCAGCATCCTCAATGACTACAGGCCAGTGGCACTGACGTCACGTCATGAAGGTGTTCCAGAGACTGGTTCTGCAGCGCCTGGGGCCCCTGGTGAGTGACCTCCTGGACCCCCTGCAGTACCAGGCCCAAATCAGCGTGGACGACGCCATCATCTACCTGCTCCACAGAGATGATCACACCTACAGGCGCCAGGAGGTTCAGTGAGAGTCATGTTCTTTGACTTTTCCAGGGCATTTAACACCGTCCTTCCCCTCTGGCTCTCAGAAAAGCTCCCAGCCATGCAGGTAGACCATGACATAGTCCAAATGCCAGTTTGAAATCACACATACAGACGCAGTTATTTGAAATCACACATACAGACGCAGTTATTTGAAATCACACATACAGACGTTGATTATTCTTTTGATCGAGCCACGTGTATGGCCTGATGACTGGAGTTATTGTTCATCAGTACAGATCATTGCCAAGGTGTTATCCACTGTAATCTATAGACTACCACAGACTACCACTAGAGGGGGGTATTGGGCAACATAGCCTCCGTTCCGCCTCGGATTGTAAAAACAAGGGGAAGCAGACGGACAATATCGTTGAAGCAGCATCCGAAGAAAAGGCATCCGCCACCCGAGGAGAAACCCTGGGAGAAATATGGATGTATGGCCGCCGGTTTGGGAATAGAGATGTGTTGTTTGGAAGGATGACACCTTTCTACATCGCTCGTTGGCTCCTCTTTATTTCCATCTCGACGGTTTGGGAGGCGATCGCCAAATCTCTTCCAGACCAGGGAGCGTTTGGTAAGCAGGCTCTCCACCATATGGGATGCAGCACAGAATGGGAGTGGTTGCATTTTTATCGCCTCTCTTCTGTTATAATCGAAACCGTTGCATCCAGAGGATCACTTAGGACTGGAGTGAGAATGATTTTTTTAATGCAATTAGTGAAAATAAAATGTCACTTTGTACTGTAGGAAGAAAATGATCCAAAAATGATCCATCGTGCATGGAAGCGTATCTCTTGAACAAACCTATTTGAACCAGTAGGCCTGTTTTTGTATTACGGAAAGAAAAAAATCTGACTACACAAAGGCTCTTTTCAGCGCTCATCACATTGGTAGATGTTACTTTATAAAGCATTGTCCTGTGTAGCTTACAGCATCACCTCAAACCGCATTAATAAGGCTCACATAGGCTATTCCTGATGTCATTATGCATGTATACTCGTGACACAGGATAGGCTCATTGAGATAAACACGGGTCGGGTAGGGAGGTTTTAATAGAGATAGCCGTGGGTCGGGTAGGGAGGTTTTCTATTCTACCAATTCCCGCATTCCAGGTCATGTAGCCTCCAGGACACAGGCCTTCACAATAGACAAGAAAAATGTGCTGCACCCACTCTGGCCAATGCCATTGCTGATGTCGTATATTTCAAATGCACAACTTTGAGTAAAGAAGTACTACTAAAAGTACACTACACTGATGTGTAGAATGTCAATGGCCTTCCTTCCTAGTGGTTTATCATGATTCTCAAGAATATGTGAATTCACCTCTTTGTAACACCAATAATCATATTCTGGATCAGCCCACGGTCTTGCAAACACATTTCTTGAAACAATGGGCCCCGGAATGATTGATTGCAGCTCTCTAGAATTTACACAAGAGGCTGTTTTGAGGAGGTTGTTTGAGATTCAAGAGGAGAGAAGAACATTTAAATGGCTCACAGCAGCTTTGTCGTGGTAAATCTGTGAATCTCAGGGCTTGTCTTTTAGACACAAATGGAAAATCTAGATGGTGTCAAATGCCAACCATACTTTTCCCTCTGCATGTTCATGGTAGCTCTCCACGACTGTCTGGTATGCATGTCTGCATTTCTCTCTCTCTCTCTCTCTCTCTCTCTCTCTCTCTCTCTCTCTCTATCTATCTATCTGTGTGTATCTCTCTATCTCTCTCTATCTATCTATCTATCTATCTATCTATCTATCTATCTGTGTGTATCTCTCTATCTCTCTCTCTCTCTATCTATCTATCTATCTATCTATCTATCTATCTATCTGTCTGTGTGTATCTCTCTCTCTCTCTCTCTCTCTCTCTCTCTCTCTCTCTCTCTCTCTCTCTCTCTCTCTGTGTTGGCTTTCATCATAATAACCCGACACTAACACACCTTATTCAGTAAACCAATCTGTTTTTTTATTGCTAGTCGATCAGTTGACAGGTGTGTCAGTGTTGAGCTATACAATGCATGCAGTACATATACTAGTCAGATACTCTCACACCCTGGGTCTGCTGTTAGGAACACAACACTGCACTGGATAATCTGTTTTTAAATGATAGAAGAACTTCAGTCATGGTTTTGTCCTCATAGTCACCAGTTTGAAGCTTTGGGCATAAGTGATCCAGTCAATTGATTTGAGTTAAGCTATGTGGTTGAATGTGGGAGAGTTACAATTAAACGTGTCCTCTCTCTTAAGGCACTTGACAGCTTTTACTATTGTGTGAATAAGAGACATCGCCTACACTCACATTAACACAGCATCTGACTGAATCCATTAGCTACATTGAATGGTTTGCAGTTCGATGGTTTGCAGCGCGATATGTACATGGGAAACACACAACAAGCCTTTTCTCCAGGAAAACATCTAAGTTTTCATCGAGAGGTTTTTGTTAGTGGACCTAATCAACTGTTAAGACTTAAAACACACACACACACACATTTTACACCTCAATTACTTGTATGTTTTTGTTAATATCAATAGCGCAATTATGTTTTCTAAGTCCGAAACGTTTTTCTATTGCTTGTATATTTCAGAGGTCCATATCAGAGTTCAGGTGTTTGACAACAGTGACCTCTCACCCTTGCCGAACGCTGACGTTGCGGTTCATGGGAACCAGTCCGTCTTGGCGTCCAGCAAGGCCGGCAGCGATGGCGTGCTCAGGGTCAACTTCCTGTACCGCCCGGGAACGTGGGTCATTATCTCGGCGTCCAAACAGGACTACGTCACCAACTCCGTCCCCTGGCACTCAAGCCGCATCCCCCGTAAGTCAAAAGTTCTGACTAAAATCTGCTCCACAAACTGTGCCCTTAGTTCTTCACAGATCTCCCAGGCCTGGATAGGTACAGTATAGTCAATGTAGCATATTGTTTACAGATATTGGATATAAACCCATACAAAGGAACTGGGCAAGGGACTGTCTGAGGGAATAACATGCTATGTTAGCTGCTCTTCTAATCAATTACTCAAATGCTATCAGTGTACTTTAATCAGCTACACTGATAAAGCTTTGATTGATTGATTGATTGATTGATTGATTGATTGATTGATTGATTGATTGATTGATTGATTGATTGATTGATTGATCTACTGTGAACCTCTGTGACTAGCATCATGTGGTCTATCTGTTTTAATGGAAGTTAGAGTTTATTGTGTCTGGAGCTCTTATGATCTGTCATGAGAGACCATGTCAACATTGTGTCTCCAGTGAGCTACTTGTCGATACCAACAAAAAAGACACAAACCCAACAGGCTGGAGCACTGAGGGGATAGTAGTCCAAAGCACTCAAAGGTATCTGTATGGTTTCCCTTCCAGTATATGCATCAGTTAGCCTCTACCTCCTAGTTCAGAGGCCAGGAACCCTCATCCTGTACGATGATGTCATCCAGGTGTTGTGTGGGTCCCCAGGTAAGAAGCTGATTGGTTTAGCCCGGTTCTTTTGTCTTCTTAAAATTATTCTACTGCATTCTTTTCATTTAGATTACTGCAGTGCAGAATTATATATATATATATTATGAATATGAATATATTGTTTTTATTCGTACAATGTTCAAGACATAAACTTGTCAAGCCTAATGAAAAAGCTTTGCAACTTTTAATAATGGAGTAATTTGCGCCCAGCTACATTTCATGTCAATAATCAATCTGCCCCCTGCTGAGGGAGAGTGGAAGTGCGTTTTCACCTTCCTCCTCTGTCCCGTCTGTTCCTCCAGAGATTAGTCAGCTCAACCTACATCGCTCTCTGTTATCTCCTGCCCCTGTTGCCATAGCAACAACTGCAGCAAACCCATGGAAACATCTTGTCCAGTCAAACTGTGAGAGTCAGAGCGGCAAGCAGCGTTCTGTCTAACATAGTCTACTGTAGCGTAGAGTGGTGGTAGTCCCAACCCTAGTCCCAGTCCCAGTGGTAGTCCCAGCCCTAGTCCCAGTCCCAGTGGTAGTCCCAGCCCTAGCCCTAGTCCCAGCCCTAGTCCCAGTAGTAGTCCCAGCCCTAGTCCCAGTCCCAGTAGTAGTCCCAGCCCTATAGTTCCAGTCCCAGTAGTAGTCCCAGCCCTAGTCCCAGGCCCATTGGTAGCCCCAGCCCTAGTCCCAGTCCCAGTGGTAGTCCCAGCCCTAGTCCCAGTCCCAGTGGTAGTCCCAGCCCTAGTCCCAGTCCCAGTGGTAGTCCCAACCCTAGTCACAGTCCCAGTAGTCCCAGCCCTAGTCCCAGTCCCAGTAGTCCCAGCCCTAGTCCCAGTCCCAGTGGTAGTCCCAGCCCTAGTCCCAGTCCCAGTGGTAGTCCCAGCCCTAGTCCCAGTCCCAGTGGTAGTCCCAACCCTAGTCACAGTCCCAGTAGTCCCAGCCCTAGTCCCAGTCCCAGTGGTAGTCCCAGCCCTAGTCCCAGTCCCAGTGGTAGTCCCAGCCCTAGTCCCAGTCCCAGTGGTAGTCCCAGCCCTAGTCCCAGGCCCAGTGGTAGTCCCAGCCCTAGTCCCAGTCCCAGTGGTAGTCCCAGCCCTAGTCCCAGTCCCAGTGGTAGTCCCAGCCCTAGTCCCAGTCCCAGTGGTAGTCCCAGCCCTAGTCCCAGGCCCAGTGGTAGTCCCAGCCCTAGTCCCAGTCCCAGCCCTAGTTCCAGACCCAGTAGTAGTCCCAACCCTAGTCCCAGTGGTAGTCCCAGCCCTATAGTCCCAGTCCCAGTGGTAGTCCCAGCCCTAGTCCCAGTCCCAGTAGTCCCAGCCCTAGTCCCAGTCCCAGTGGTAGTCCCAGCCCTAGTCCCAGTGGTAGTCCCAGCCCTAGTCCCAGTGGTAGTCCCAGCCCTAGTCCCAGTCCCAGTGGTAGTCCCAGCCCTAGTCCCAGTGGTAGTCCCAGCCTCTTGCCAAAAGGGGAAACCATGTAAGATACGTTCCAGTGGTTCTACCCACAGAGAAGCCATGTTTATAAACAATATGATCCGTATTTTCAGATGTAACTTACATGGTGTGAGTTCCATGGTCACCAACCCTAGATCTCAAACAGCTCAGTTTGCTGTTACCCACTCGCCTGCTGACCAACATTAAGACTTGTCTGGGGACTCTGAGATGAAGGAGTTCACCTTGAAGGAGACAGTAGATGTCAGTGGCCGTTTGTGCGTTTCTCTGTAGGCGCGCGGAATCAGCCATTGGTGCAGCTCCAGAGGAAGTCCCTGCAGCTTCCCGCCACTTCTAATTACACGGCGCTGTCGGCCGCCCTCACCACGGCCCGGAGCCAGTATGAGCTGGGGGGGTTCCCTTACCTGCTGGGCCAGGAGACCAACAGCTCAGGTCGGCAGCGGAGATCCTTAGAAATTATGTGGAAACAAATGCGAGAAACAAATTAATGCTATGAATGAGTAATACTACGATAACATTTTACTTACAATTTGATATGAGTACAGGTGCATCCCCAAAAAATAGAATATTGTGAAAAAGTTAATTATTTTCCGTAATTTAATTAAAAAAGTGAAACTTTAATGTATTCTAGATCCATTACACAAAGTGAAATATTTCAAGCCTTTTTTGTTTTAATCTTTATGATTGCACAGTATGTTCATTTATACACTCAATACTTGGTCGGTGCTCCTTTTGCACAAATGACTGCATCAGCGTGGAGCAACATGGAGGCAATCAGCCTTGAATTATTTCACTACATGTGTAATGAATCTATAATATATGAAAGTTTCACTTTTTGAATTCAATTATGGAAAATAATGAACTTTTCCACAATATTATTTTTTTTTGAGATGCACCTGTAGTCATGGTTATGCCGACAGCACTGTCCGGGCGGCCTGGACCATGATTTGGGCTGCGGTCGTATTGTGAACAGCGGCGTACAGTAACAAGCCTCTTCTGTGCAGGGGCAGAAACCGGTTGGACAGATCTAACAGCACTGGCTGTGGTCAGCGTCCAGATTTTTGACCGCGACGGCCGCGCCATGCAGGTGTCTGACCCGGTCCACGTCTCCGTGCCCCTGCCGTCAGACACCCGGACGCGTACCGCCACCAGTATCCCATCCTGGGTCTACCAGCCCAAGACCGGTAGGGACTAGCGTTCATGATCACACTAATGACAAAGTAGCTACATACAGAAAGGTAATACACGTTATAACCATATTGTAGAGACATACAGTAGGAATGGATGTGTAACGACACGGTAATACGGTTTAGCTACATAGGAAAGAAGGTAGTTCAAATACAACCTAAATGCGTTCTGTAATCACATAATGTCTAAAGCGATGTTTTCTGTCTTGGGTCTTCTTTTTCAGGACTTTGGGTCAGGAACGGCACCGGGTACATCAAGAAGGAGGGAACCCAGCTGATCTGGAACGTGGTAGTTCCTCAGCTGGGGTACTGGCTAGCAGCCTTCCCCTCGTCTGCAGGTAACTTCTACACGCTCTCGGTTTTTACATTTTCACTTAATTCATTTCTGTTCATTTTCCCTGCCACCATGACTTCAGGCAGTACCCAAAACAAACGTAGTACAATACATACCTGAGGAAAAAGAACAACTTAACAGTATCACAGCACATCCTGTACCTGAGGAAAAAGAACAACTTAACAGTATCACAGCACATCCTGTACCTGAGGAAAAAGAGCAACGAAGTCGCCCGCTCCCTCTCCTCTACCCCTTTTCACTCGAGGACATGAGCTCAAAGACCTGGAACACCCCGTAGTCAGTGCATCCACTCTACAGGAGTCAATAACAAACCAGATGAGCTCACCTCTGCTGTGCTTTTGTGTTCCAGGCGTGGGATTGGGTCACTCTGGCCTGAGGGACATCACCACCTACCACACCCTGTTCCTGCTGTCCATCCTGGGCTCGCTGGCCCTGCTGGTGCTCATCCTGCTCTGCGTGCTGCTCTACTACTGCAGGTGTGGGCAGCGTAGACGCAGGTCTCACTTTTTGGGCTTCTATAACAACACACAATGCATTGATCCTCCATTGAAACTGCCATTGGGACTCCAGTTACCATTACAATGCATGCAAGACACAGTGACCTTATGTATTAATACATCAGTATGTATTAATATTTATTTACTTACTACTTATTCTTAATATAGTATAGTAAATAAAGTATATTATGAATTATATATATAGTAAATATAGTAAAAGTAAAAAGGTAAAAAATAAAGTAAAAAGTAAAAGGTATATTATTATTATGTAGATGTTAGAAATTATTTTGATTATACAGAAAATAAGTTTGAAATTTCATTACAATTAACGTGTATCTGTGTCAGGAAATAGGAAATCCGATCCCCATGTGAGTAGTAATCAAGATTTCGCCTGGATGTTGTTTTTCCTTTAGACGTAAGTGTCTGAAACCACGGCGACAGCAAGCCAAGCCGCACCCCTCTACCCTGAATGGTTCGAAGCGAGACCAGGGCACATCCACCTCCCGTCTCAACCTCATCTGCGGCGGCCATGTTGAATCCGGCCCTTCTAATGACGCGGGCAAATCCGACTCATCCCCGTCGCGGGACTACCAGAGCTCGCGCGAAGAGTTCGCCAAGAACGTCCCGGCCCACAAGCTGCGACACTCGAAGGGGAAAAACGCTTCGGGACCCCAGAGGGGCGAAAGCTTCCCCATGAAGGTCACTCGCGCCACCGAAACCAACAACCTGGACCCCCCGCTGTTACACGAAGACTACTCTCGGAGCTACAGCCCGATGATGGAAGACAAGGACCCCGACTACCACCGCTGCCACAACGCCAACGACAACCGCGGTTACACCTCCGACCCCCCCTCCCCGCCCCGTTTCCAGGGTCACATGTCCGACAAGTCCGACAAGCCTCCGGAATACTCGACCGCTGACCACCTGGCCCGGCCCACGTCCCTCAACACTCAGCCGGGCCAGATCATCTTCTGCAGCTCCATCGACCAGATGAAGGAGAACATGTACAGGAGCATGGTCCCCACCCTGGTCATACCGGCCCATTACATGCGTCTGTCCTCCGAATTTTCCGGCAAAGACGGGATGGAGCAGCAGGACAAGGACGGGGCGCCTATGGGCGCTGGCCAGTCCCACCACCACCACGCCCAGCAGCAGTCCCAGCAGCAGCAGCAGTCCGGGTCTCAAGGGGACGACTCTGAGGAACCCAGCTGGGCCTCGGACTCGTCCGGCGGGCCGGTCAGGATCCCCGTCCTCTTCAACGACTCCACCATGGCCCAGATGAACGGCGAGCTCCACGCCCTGACCGAGAAGAAGCTCCTGGAGCTGGGTGTGAAGCAGCACCCCCGGGCCTGGTTCATCTCCCTGGACGGACGCGCCAACGCCCACGTGCGCCACTCCTACATCGACGTGGGCAACGACCTCAGCGGCGGCGGAGGAGGAGGCGGCCCCGGCGGCGTCCGAGACGTCAACCTCGACTCGTCCGCGGACGTCCAAGACCGGAAGGCGGCGGCGCTCCGGAAGGGCAAAGACGAACGGTGGGGGACCGGCGGGCGCAAAGGGCACGGCGGCGGCGGCGGGAAGACCTACTCCAAGCTGGCGTACCCGGATCACAGCGAGCCCAGCAGCAGCGAGGGGCGTCCGGTGTCGCCCGAGGAGAACTCCCTCACGCCTCTCCTGGACGAAGGGCCCTCGTCCCGGGGCTCCACCATCCCCAGGAGGGGCAGGAGCCGTGGCAACAGCAGCCGCAGCAGCAACAGCGAGAACCGCCGAGACTCCATGACCAGTCCGGAGGACGACCCGGACGACAAGGACGAGAACAAGAAGAGTCCATGGCAGAAGATCGAAGACAGGCCGCTCATGGTCTTTCACCCTAAAAAGTTGTGAAAACCTTTCCAAGCGGAAATTTGGTTTGGGAATCACACGAGGCAACTATCGCAAAAAAAGAGAAGAATACATATTAACCCGAGGAAGATGAAAAGCACAATCCAAGCTTGATTGAGTAAAAGTCGTTTTCAAATGCAACGTCGTGTCTCCTGTTGTGATCGGGTTTGGTGTTTCAGATCACCCTCCGTTTCCATTGTCGTGTTCACTGAGACCATTCGTTCGTTCTTCCCTGTATCCCTCAAGGTGAAGATTCCTTCTCGAGATTCCAATCACAAAACGAAGGTCTGAGCCATTGCTTGCTAACTTTGGAAATAGCCATCTTACAGAACAAAAACACTGTCGGTTGCATCGATCTAGAGCACTTACTAATATTGTGGTGATGGACGGAATTTACCTAGTATTGTTAATAGACTTTGAATTTTATATGGAAAAGATTGATTCATTGAGGATTGGACTGCCCTTTTTCCTCAATGATTGGACTACCCCTTTTTTTTGCCCCTCAATCGACTGGTGTTCTGCTTTATGAAGGCCCACTAGGAGGTTTGTAGATGTCGCCTTGGTCAACCCTGCTGGTCACCCCTTGATAACGACATGGAGATAACTCCTTTAGTCTGGAGGACACAAACGCAGCATCCCATAACCCAGATGTGTGGATTGTTTGTCATGTCTTTATTCATTTCTATATTAGAGATTTATATTGATTGATAGTGAAATGTTCTTTGATCTCCAGGTTGTGCATACTATATGACGTTTTAAATGTGAAATGTGCAGTGCTCCTTCAGGGACGAAAACAATTTTCAGTTCATTCTGTTGCTGTATTTATGTATTGTTATTCAAATATGATATAAATGATTTGAATTGTTGGTAGTTGTCATGCAAGACATCCTGTCATCTTGAGTTCATTGATTTATGAAGTAGTGATTTAAAACTGCCAAATCTGGCAAAATGATACATTCTGCCTTTCTCCTGTGACTTTTTCTCTTATTGTTGACTGAAACGTTTATTAATTTCCTGTAAATAGATATTCATTGGCATTTGAGAGAACCATTGGTATTGGTAGGTTGCATGCGTAATGAATGTATGAGATAAGCAGAAGGCACCGAAAGCTCACTCAAATATCTGGTCCGGTTCCGATTCAGAAACAGCGCTTACTGTACCTCCCAATCCCTGGACGTTTGTGTCGGTCTGAAAGCACTGGACACAATCCCAGAGCCTTCTAGAGGTGAATGGAACTATTGTGGCGCTACTGTCATCTTTTGCACATATTTAAGCCTTTCATGTCTGCACAACAGTCAAAGGAGTAATAGGGGTTAAAAATATAAAGAGTTAAACCTTCATAGGAACAGCGGGAGGGACTACACACTCCTCCACCAATCTTGGCTTGCTTTGACCATCCAACCGTGGATGTGCACGTGTGCTCTCTAATTGAGTAATGGGGCTTGTTTTGTTTGTTATTTGGACAGGTCCTAACAGCACCACTCTTCTCCTGTACAGTAAGTGCCTTTTTTCACATCGGGCTCAGTGATAGGCATGCAGGTTCTTTTTTTGTGTCAGTGAAGAAGAGTCATGACACCTAAACCAGTCTGTCAAAATAAACAGGTGCCAATAAGCACACTGCATCCTCTTACAAACACACACACAGAACTCTGAGGAGAGCGTCCCAGCCTAAAAGGATCAATGAAACATGCGCCCATTACATCCCTGTGTTCATACTGAAGGTCCTATACTGTTACCAAACTTGAAAATGGTCTGAGTTTGAAATATGTGAGGTTGTATGGTGTTGTATATGGGCTGTATGTGCATGTGATATGTAGAATAGAGTGTTTTTAATGACATTTTTGATAATGACCAGGATGTTGGCACAAATACATTGAATTAAGTTGCCAAACGGACTCATGCTTAGATGGAGTTTCACTGGATTTTCCGTCCACCTTTACAAATTCACTTCCGGTCTAACATGTTTACAAATACAACAGACAAATGCACTCTCACTGTAGCTAACATCAGCACTGCCTATGACAGTTTACAACTGTGAATCATATCTTCACAATGTAAATCGATTAAATGCAGTCACAAAAAATTATGCTGTAGTCCCCCCCCCCCCCCCCCAAAACAGAAGAATAGTTTTGAAAGAGACTGATAATGTAAAGCATGTCACAATCCATGGATGTTGCTCCAGACTTTGAATCTCCTACAGTACATAATGAAGAGATATACATTGAGATTTAATCTTCTAGACTCTTATGGCTGCATTACCAGACTATAGAGACAGAGTTGTGTAGTTCTTTTTTTGCAATTCCTTTGTTACCTAAATCGGTTCTTTTCAGCGGTTTGTTTGTTTCCAACAGTACAGTAGCTTGCTGTTCATAAGCCTTTGTCAGTTCAGTGCAAATTGAAATGTGATGTGGTTGACAGTTAGTTGAAAGTGGCAAGATAAACTATTGTCGAGTAATCTCCCCCTCAACTGTTCTTCTATAAATGTACGTCTTGGACCTAATGACATTATCATGAGTTGTGCAATTGTGGCTTCTCTTGCAGGTTTTGTGTGAGGCCTAAAGGTTTTTATCTAGCAAAAAAAGGCACATAAGAAATACATTTTGAATACTTATCTTTAGCCCACTCTGTGAGGTTTTTCCCTAAGGTTGTGAATTTGTGCCATCACAGTTTCTCAAGCAGCAATGTAAACTTGCGGATATGATTGCAAAAGCCATGACTATATCAATTTGATGTTTAGTTGACATCCAAGCCTCTGATTGCACATGCTCCTGAAATAATGCCATCGCTGGCCACTATCCACACCTACAGAAGAGGAAGAGACACCCTTGGTTAATGTGCATTCTGTGTTGAAATACATTTGCTTCATAACCCTTCAGCTGTTTTTAAACTGTAAATCGAATCTGTACATGAGACAATAGAAATAAACTTGTTTACACAGTCATTTCAGTATTCATGACTTTGTTTTTGTTTTTTAAAAACTTTTATTTAGCCAGGGGTGCCCACTGAGACCAAGGTCTCGTTTCCAATGGTGCCCTGGTTACACAACATCATAGACATTTAAAAAACACATCAGCATAAAGACAAAAGC
Organism: Borostomias antarcticus; assembly: GCF_949987555.1. Classification (NCBI taxonomy): domain Eukaryota; kingdom Metazoa; phylum Chordata; class Actinopteri; order Stomiiformes; family Stomiidae; genus Borostomias; species Borostomias antarcticus. The sequence goes on from NC_140255.1 coordinate 19,277,620, forward strand.
ATAATGTCAGAAGCCTTCCCTGATCTTGTGGGTGAGGACATCATGCCCATGGCCACAGTCACATGATAAAGGTCATGTGATCCCCAGAGAAGCGGTGTTGTGAGAAGTGGAAGAGGACCAACCAGCAACCAACCAGCAACCAGTTAGACCTCCAGCTTCGGATCATTTTAAACAGGATAATAGTATTACCATAACAACGTTAAACGTGACACGACTTCAATTAATAGGTCGGACCTGTCTATTAAACTCGAGGGTAAGTTTATGCTGTATTTTTGATCAAATATGACTACAGCTTGCAGTCTATTTAGCTCAGATAGCTAGTGCTAGTTAGCCAGTAGTGCTAGTCTCAGTAGCTAACCACCTTGAGGCTGTTCTGGTAGTTTTGCGGTCTTGGGATAACAAGCTAACAGCTAACAAGCTAGCTAACAGCTAGAACAAGCTTTATCTAGCTAGCTAACTGACTATGAGGTGCAAGCAAGCTAGCTTATCACTGCTATGTGGTGCAGTAGGCTAGCTTGCTACCTACTTAAAACTTATTGTGTGAATGTTTCGAGGTTACGAGGTTATTGTTCTCTCCCAGAGGCATTACCCTGTTGTTATAGCTAGTAGCTAGCTCACAGTGAGCTAGAGAGGTGTGTGAGAGATCCTACTGGCCAACCAACCAACCAACCAAGTAATTTAAGTGGTGGTCGTGTTTTTGTTTTGTAGGCAAGGCAAGGCAAGTTTATTTTTATAGCACATTTCAGCCACAGGGCAATTCAAGGTGCTTTACATGAGACATTAAAACAAAAAGCAAGACATTATAGACATTTAAAACAAAAGGCAGGACAAATTAAAAGCATTAAAACAAAAAGCAAGTAATTATAGACATTTAAACAAAAAGCAGGACAGATAGAATACAGGAATAAAAGTTACAGTGCAGTATACTGATAAACACAGCTCCTCTTAGAAAGCAGTGGCAAAAAGAAAAGTCTTCAGGCTTGTTTTAAAAGAACCAAGAGTTGCAGCAGACCTGCAGTTTTCGGGAAGTTTGTTCCAGATATGTGGGGCATAAAAACTGAATGCACCGATGTTCCTAGCTTGAATAACAAATCCGACCGAGACTCGTTCTCATTCTGTCTCAGACCTGCATACAACAGTGGTAAGAAACTCATGTTCACGATGACAAACTGAAAACGGGCTTGTTTTTCCTTTCACATGATTGTATTGTGTCTTTGTGTGTGCTGATGGATCAGATAACATGGATGATGTGTTAACCACCTGTGAATGTAGTGAAAGACTTGACCTAGTTTATTGGGCAATACTTTTAACGATCATATAGTGATAAAGAAGTGACGTGTTTTTATATGTTAAGTATCGGGTTTCAAGTTCGGATACGAACTGGCAAAGGACACAAACCTATAAACAAATTCTACATTTGAGTCGAGGTCGTTTTTTATTTTATTTTTAGGAAGCCTACACTTTACACTTGTCTCTCTCCTCAGACCATGCAGTTGGGGGTGCTGTGCCTGGCTCTGGTGGGCCTAACCTCAGCCCTCATCTGCCCTGATGGTGGAATGTGTGAGGATAGGAACACCTGCTGCAAGAACCCTTCTGGTGGATACGGATGCTGTCCTCTGCCCAACGTGAGTGACTGACCTGAGTTCAGCTTCAAACAGTACCTGTAGTACCTGTCAGGAAACGTTGACTTATTCTCAAGCTGTTTCAATATTTGCCATATCTCAAAACCAGTACTATTGACATTAATTAGGTAATGCAGGCGGTACAGCGGGTCGTCCAATGATCGTAGGGATCGGCGGTTTGAATCCCGGCTCCTCCTGACGACATGTCGAAGTGTCCTTGGGCAAAACACTGAACCCCAAATTGCTCCCAATGAGCAGGCTAGCACCTTACATGGCAGCTGCCGCCACGTGTGTGTGTGTGTGTGTGTGTGTGTGTGTGTGTGTGTGTGTGTGTGTGTGTGTGTGTGTGTGTGTGTGTGTGTGTGTGTGTGCGTGTGCGCGTGCGTGTGTGCGTGTGCGCGTGCGTGTGTGCGTGTGCGTGTGTGAATGGGTGAATGAGAGGCCTTCATTGTAAAGTGCTTTGGATAAAAGCGCTATATAAGTGCAGTCCATCTCCCATAGTACGTTTCTTCACAAACCATTAATAGGCCTATTTATCTTCTAGGCTGAGTGTTGTGAGGATCACCTCCATTGCTGCTATGAGGGGACAATTTGTGACCTGGTCCACTCCAAGTGCCTCAACAAGACAGTCTCTCTGCCCTGGCGGAGGAGAGTCCCAGCCAAGCAGCCTGCGTCCCTACAGGTAGAGACTATGGAACAGCATTCGTCATGATATGTAACTAGGCTAATGGTCTGTCAACATGCTGATGTTTGTCCTGCTGCTAGGTTAATGCATTATTTTATTTTATTATACAACCTTTATTTAACCAGGCAAATCATTAAGAACCAATTCTTATTTACAGTGATGGCCTGCACAGCACAAGCTTCTTGAGGGAGGGGGGAACGGGGGCTGAGAAAGAAATCAATACATGTACTGACAGCCTAACTTTAACAAATCATTAGGCTACATTATGCCGTTTTAATCTCATTCATTTTGAATTGGGGAGGGCGGCCCTCACTAATATGGATTTGGTTCCTATCTTGCTTCAACACATGACCGCTCCTCTCGTTGGTATGCGCGCCCCGTCGCTGCGCTAGCTACCGGAGGAGGGCGTTCAGGCGGTCGTTTGTCCTGACAAAGAGTCGGAGTGTCCGGACGACACCACCTGCTGTCAGCTTCGTGATGCCACCTGGGGCTGCTGTCCCATGGTCAGGGTAAGACGCGCGCGCACACACACACACACACACACACACACACATGGCACACTCCACACACACACACACACTCCACATTCTGTTTCCACATAGGTTGAGGTTAGCTGTTTCCTCACCAATAGCCTACATACATTTTGGTTGCCCAGTGTTTGTCAAAGGATGACGAAAGAACTAACAAGGACATGTGGGTGTATTAAATAAAAACCCATTAAAAGATTTATGACAACAAATCCCTATATGGAACATTAATTATTACAGCTGGTTATTGCAGATAAACCTTTGGTGCAAGGTTGTCCCTGTACGCTAAAATGTGTGTGTGTGTGTGTGGGGGGGGGGGGGGGGGGGTACTGAGATGATCAATGACTCATCAGCCAATCAGGTCCTTGTCTGACCTGAGGCCTCAGTAGACGAGTAGACCAGCGCTCCTCACTGCTAGCGCACGTCTTCACTCAGCTACGGTTGTTAACCCAATAAACGTTTGTGTAGAAGTTACGAGTCTCACATGACTCTTTAAAACGCTGTGGATTATTGTTTGCCATTGAGTCACAGTGATGTTGCCACAGTGAGGTGTAGCCAGCCAACAAATCCTGTTGTTGTTGTACACTAATGCTATTTGAAAACAGTCAGGATTGAATCATGCACATTGTGAGCTTCAACATTTTCAGATACTTATCAAACTCTTGTTTGTCTCATCCAGAGTGCTGCCAGCTTTCAAACATTTTCTTTTGTAGATATCCTTAATACACTGATATGTTGTAAAAAAAAAATAAATAGCAATTTCATATCCAGAGCCAGATGACATAGTCCCAACCAGCAAATATGAATTACAATTTACAATATGGTCGTTTAGCAGACAGGCGCTAATGTTCTTTGAGCTAGTTGGGGTTAAGTGCCTTGCTCAAGGTGCAAGGATGGTCAAGTGGCCTGGCGCCGGTCTTGAGCGGAAGTGTCCCCTGTCCGTCCCCTCCAGGCGGTGTGCTGTGACGACAAGATGCACTGCTGTCCTGAGAGCACCACGTGTGACCTGACCCACTCCAAGTGTCTGTCCAGTTGGGCGTCCTTCCCCATGCTGGAGAAGCTGCCAGCGAGGAGGAGAGAGGCCACGCCGGACCAGTCAGGTACTCTGATCGCGTGCCGTCTCAAGAGATCTCGCTTTATATATTAAATACTAACACCGCTGTTTTCTTGATGCTGTCCAGCATACAGTACATATATACATGTATACACTCAATCAATCAATCAAGTTGGATTTATATAGCGCCCTTCATGATACCCAGAGCGCTTTACAGAGTCCAGTATTCATTCAGACACAGTCATACCGGTGGTGGTAAGATACATCTGTAGCCACAGCTGCCCTGGGGCAGACAGACAGAAGCGTGGCTGACAATCAGCGCCTACGGCCCCTCCGACCACCACCAACATTCATTCACATTCACACGTCACTGTAGTTGTCCGCGAGAAGGCCTTTGTCTGTGTTGACTTGGGTAGTACTACTTACCTCCATGTCATTCAAGTCTCCGACCCTTAAGTTTGAACCCCTCACCAGTTCACTGTTCCCTGAGTGAGGGAGGATGTATGAAGAAGCCCTTTGTTGGCTCGCCTGTGTTCTTATGCTTGTTGGTCCCGTCTCTGCAGCGGTTAGCCTAGCATCAGTCACCTGCCCAGGCGGTAAGAGCAGGTGTCCAGACGGCACCACTTGCTGCCTGCTGACCACAGGAGAGTACGGCTGCTGTGGCTACCCTGAGGTGTGTATACACACACACACACACACAAACACACACACACACACACACACACACACACACAAAGACAGGAATCCTTGCACTACGTGGCGCACAAAGTCCATTTCATACTCAGGTGGATGTTTAATTACTAGGCGTTTGCTCATCAGGAGACTTGACAGTTTTGCACTGACTTACTGCTGTTGCTGAATGAGCCTATTTTATAGACTATAGGAATGGTTGTTGGGTTTCGGCTCACCTCTTGCCTTATTTTAGTCATAGGAACGGTGGTTTCCTGGAGCGTTTACACTCTCGGGCCACATTGTTTAGACGTCACAGTAATGGCGCCTTGATGTAATCACGGGTGACTGATTTGATTGGTTGGGGGGAACTGCATCACGGACAGGCCGTGTGCTGCAGCGACCACCTCCACTGTTGCCCTGGAAACGCCACCTGTGACCTGGAGCAGGAGAAGTGCACCTCCTCTGACACGCACGTCCCATTGGCCAGGAAGTTCCCGGCCATACCCAATGATGGTGAGTTGTCGTTACGGAACGATGGTGGTAAAGAACTAGTCTGTTTCTCTCTACGGGTGGAGATCTTTGAAGGAGGTTTGTCTTTTTTCAGTGCATAATATGTAATAATATAAGACGAAAGGCGTTGTGTTATCTTAGAACTCAAAGCACTGCTGGTGTCACTTGTTCTTATTGAAGTCTTTAGTGACGATGACAGGGATGTAGTTGGGTTACTTCCTCCTGACATGTCGCTTTGGATATCCGCTAAATGACTGAAGTGTAAATGTGAACGACAAGGCAAGTTTATTTGTATGGAACATTTCAGCAACAAGGCAATTCAAAGTGCTTTACATGAGACATTAAAAGCATCAAGACAAAGTGCAACACATAAAAGGTCATATAAAACGAAATGCAGGAAAAATAAAATACAGGAATAAAAGTTACAGTGCAGTGTATGAATGAATAATTATTTGATTTAATAGAAAGCGGCAAAGTGTGGGGTGAAAGTGTTAATGACGTCTGCCTCCCTCCCAGCGCTGTGTCCCGACCAATCAGACTGTTCTGAACTCAACACATGCTGTCAGATGACAAACGGCACCAGGGGCTGCTGCCCCATTCCCAATGTGAGTCTCCTGCTCTGCTCTACTCTGCTCTACTCTATTCTGCTCTACTCTATTCTGCTCTGCTCTGCTCTGCTCTACTCTGCTCTGCTCTGCTCTACTCTGCTCTGCTCTGCTCTGCTCTGCTCTACTCTACTCTACTCTACTCTACTCTACTCTGCTCTACTCTACTCTGCTCTACTCTGTTCTGCTCTGCTCTGCTCTACTCTGTTCTGCTCTACTCTGCTCTGCTCTGCTCTGCTCTGCTCTGCTCTACTCTGCTCTGCTCTGCTCTGCTCTACTCTGCTCTGCTCTACTCTACTCTGCTCTGCTCTACTCTGCTCTGCTCTGCTCTGTTCTACTCTGCTCTGCTCTGCTCTGCTCTACTCTGCTCTGCTCTGCTCTGCTCTGCTCTACTCTACTCTACTCTGCTCTACTCTGTTCTACTCTGCTCTGCTCTACTCTATTCTGCTCTGCTCTGCTCTGCTCTGCTCTACTCTGTTCTGCTCTGCTCTGCTCTGCTCTACTCTACTCTGCTCTGCTCTGCTCTGCTCTACTCTGCTCTACTCTGTTCTACTCTGCTCTGCTCTACTCTATTCTGCTCTGCTCTACTCTACTCTGCTCTACTCTGTTCTGCTCTGCTCTGCTCTGCTCTACTCTACTCTGCTCTGCTCTGCTCTGCTCTACTCTGCTCTACTCTGCTCTACTCTACTCTGTTCTGCTCTGCTCTGCTCTACTCTGCTCTACTCTGCTCTGCTCTACTCTACTCTACTCTACTCTGCTCTACTCTGCTCTGCTCTACTCTACTCTGCTCTACTCTACTCTACTCTACTCTGCTCTACTCTACTCTGCTCTACTCTACTCTACTCTGCTCTACTCTGCTCTGCTCTACTCTGCTCTGCTCTGCTCTGCTCTACTCTACTCTACTCTGCTCTACTCTGCTCTGCTCTGCTCTGCTCTACCCTGCTCTACTCTACTCTACTCTGCTCTACTCTACTCTACTCTACTCTGCTCTACTCTACCCTGCTCTACTCTACTCTGCTCTACTCTACTCTGCTCTGCTCTACTCTGCTCTGCTCTGCTCTGCTCTACTCTACCCTGCTCTACTCTACCCTGCTCTACTCTACTCTACTCTACTCTACTCTGCTCTACTCTACCCTGCTCTACTCTACTCTACTCTACTCTACTCTACTCTACTCTACTCTACTCTGCTCTGCTCTGCTCTGCTCTACTCTGTTCTGCTCTGCTCTACTCTACTCTGCTCCGCTCTGCTCTACTCTGCTCTACTCTGCTCTGCTCTACTCTGCTCTACTCTGCTCTACTCTGCTCTATCTACTCTGCTCTATCTACTCTGCTCTATCTACTCTACTCTGCTCTATCTACTCTACTCTGCTCTATTGTGCTCTACTCTGCGTTGAGTCCTGACTCGGTCACACTCTGATATGATTCACTGGTCTAAAGGAAACATATCAGTTGTTTTTAAGATGAGGAGGATTTTGCACCGTATAGATTTTCAGGGTTCAGGGGGGAGTTGGACCGTATAGATTTTCAGGGTTCAGGGGGGAGTTGGACCGTATAGATTTTCAGGGTTTAGGGGCCAGAGGTTCCCTTTTAATTTGGTTGCATTTGATATTTAACTAGTTAAATAAACTATACTTTATTGAACTAATTCCTGTGTTCCGTGTCTTCAGGCTGTGTGCTGTCTGGACCACATGCACTGCTGTCCAAAGGACACCACATGTGACACAGCCCTCGGCGCTTGTGTGTCGGCGCACGGTGAAACCATCATGGCCACCAGGATCCCTGCCAGAGTCATAGCGCCCACGGCCCTACAGCCCACAGGTCAGCCCACAGGTCAACCCACAGGTCAGCCCATGGCCCTACAGTCCACAGGTCAGTCCACAGGTCAGCCCACAGGTCAGCCCACAGGTCAGCCCACGGCCCTACAGCCCACAGGTCAGCCCACAGGGCAGCACACAGGTCAGCCCACAGGGCAGCCCACAGGGCAGCCCACAGGGCAGTACACAGGTCAGCCCACAGGTCAGCCCACAGGTCAACCCACAGGTCAGCCCACAGGTCAGCCCACAGGTCAGCCCACAGATCAGCCCACAGGTCAGCCCACAGGGCAGCCCACAGGTCAGCCCACAGGTCAGCACACAGGTCAGCCCACAGGTCAGCCCACAGGGCAGCACGGCCAGCTAAGACCAGCGTCACCTTCATCTGTTACGATCTCCCTGAGATGAGCGCACGGTTGGATCGGACCCCTTATTG
>NC_140255.1:19290541-19320541 GCF_949987555.1 Borostomias antarcticus
CCTCACTAGGCTGAATCTCCACAAAGCGTTCATTCCTAAGCTATGAGAACGTCTCCTCGTGTGTCTCCGCTCACCGCTGCTCCCTCTCTGTAAATCCTCCCTCTCTTTAAACACGAACCCCGTTCTGTTCCGGAACCCTCCGCCCGGCCCCCCAGGCGGTGTGCTGCAGCGACGGCAGCCACTGCTGCCCCAGAGGCTACACCTGCGACTCCCAGCGCGCCTCCTGCTCCAAAGGCCGCCTGAGCATCCCCTGGTACAGGAAGGAGAAGGCGCTGACCCGGGCCGACCCGCTGGCAGACGTCAAGTGTGACGACAAGACCAGCTGCTCCTCAGGGGCCACCTGCTGCCAGCTGACCTCAGGAGACTGGAGCTGCTGCCCCATGGTCAAGGTGGGTGTCCCATGAGACGAGATGAACGGGGGACACAGAAGATCAGAGTTAAGTCCCATGGTCAAGGTGGGTGTCACATGAGACGAGATGAACGGGGGACACAGAAGATCAGGGTTAAGTATGTACAGAGTTAAGAATATACATAGAAGAGTACACACATATATGCACACAGCATGTATAACATATATAATATGTACATACATTTTTATTTTATTTGCCCAGGGACTGCGGGGGGAAATTAGCTGTTTAGCTATAACCTTGTACAGTGCATCTCTCCCTATTCTATATGGTAAATGTCTACTGTACCTTGTCCCCGTCTTAAAAATAAATTAAATCAAAACATGTACTGTACATACAGTCTGTATACATATATACGTACATAAATGCACACAGCTCATTGCTCCCCTGGGTTTCTCTCCATAGTCACTTGGTAGTCTGTGTGGGCAGGATGTAGGAGGCAGCCATTTTGTGCCACTTAATGTAAAAGTGGCTGCTGTTCATGTAAAAAGCAGCAAGATACGGTATGAACAAATCTCACTGACCGAAGGGATTGTCGTTGATGGGATAGAATACTATTTTTGTCTTCTTCACGGGCCTCGGTACTCACCGTGTGCACACAGTACTTATTATGAACCGTTTGACCACTCTGTGGTCCCTGACCATGACAGACGCTTGTACATAGCAGCTTCGCTAGGCCATAGCATGAAGCTGCTAATAGCATTAGCATACCAGCGGTATGTATATTAGATTTTCAGATGACGCTGCTATCAATTTTCTAGACTTACCAGATTAGACGTATTAGACAAACCTGACTCTTCTCTCTTCCCCCCCGGCCTCCCAGGCCGTCTGCTGCACAGACCACGAGCACTGCTGCCCGCAAGGCTACAGCTGCAACATGCAGATCGGCACGTGCGAGAAGAAGACGGGCGGCCTGCTGCTCCACACCGTCCCCCTGAGCAGAGTGGTAGAGTCCCGGCAGAGTGAGGCGGACGGGGCCCAGGACGTACCATGCGACAGCACGGGGGAGTTCCGCTGCGCCGAGGAAGACACCTGCTGCAAGACCTCTGCCTCAGAGTGGGCCTGCTGCCCCTCGCCTCAGGTGAGGATCTACTTTGAAACGAGGAAAAATAAGTCATTAGATTAGTTTTTACTTTTGGGGGTTTGTTCATAATGTACACACGGAAGACTGTGCCATACAGAACGACCTACAGTAGATGTACTTGTGTATTCATAATTCTGCAGCTCTATGGACCCAACTATCGCTAAACCAAACAACCCCCTGTGTGGATAGTGTATGGATGAGGGGTAAAACAGGATGGACCCGCCCCCATCATGAAAAAGAACCAAACCTTTTTGTTGGAAATACATGGATTGACAAATAGATTCTTTCCATCCTCTTACCCTTCTTTCCCTCTCTGCCAGGCCGTGTGCTGCGCAGACAGGAAACACTGTTGCCCCATGGGATACACGTGTGACCTGGCGGCAGGTGGCTGCTCCGTGCGGCGCGAGCGGCTCACCTGGGACAGCTTCTTCACGGACAGAAAGAGAGACTTTATCCCCTTCGGACTCTGAGCCAACCAGGGCGCACTGATCCCCCCCTTAACCACGACGGACAAGGGACAAAACTGGTCTTTTAGTGTTCAAGTTATTTTTTCTGACTTTCGAGGTTTGGGGTTTAGTGTAGAGGTAAATGCTCAGGTTGTGAATTAAGCTGTGTTCGGAATCGCTCCCTATTCACTATATAGTGCACTATATAGGGCGTCAGCCATTTTGTTTGTAGTGTCCGAATTCTCCACGGAATTTTCGTTCCCTATATAGTCCACTATTTATTACCCACAAGTCACCTTGATTTCCAGGGTACAGTGCATGTACCCTACATTTTCTCCGGTATACCACAATTCAATGCAGTTGAGTTGTCTCGCGAAGAGGGCTGTGAACGGAGGATGGCGGCGGCAACTTTCGTGTATAAACTGAAGGAACTCTAGCTTGCGGAGCTCAATCGTAAACATGTAATGTTTGTAAACATGTTACTTGATCGTGCGCTTCATAGCTAGCTAGGTAGCGCGGCTATAGCCAACGTTACATCTTGCAATTAACAGACAGGACCAAAGTAGAAAAACCACACATGCACATGATTAGAATTTAAATTTCAACACTTTATTTGGGATTTAACATTCAAAATGAACACACAAAAGCAAATCCGATACTACCTGAGTGAGTACATCTCAACCTGCAGCGTGAATGCTCCCTGTTAGACTTGTTTGTTTACACGCGGGCGCATCCGCCTGCATCACACGAATGACCGACGCATTTTTGTGACGTTCGGTGTAGTGTCCGAATACTCCTTAAACCATTCCCTAGGTAGTTCACTACATAGTGAACCCTATATAGGGAATAGGGAGTGAGGGAACGAGGGAGCGATTCCAAACACAGCTTTAGTAATCTCCAACCAACCGTCAGCCATCAGAGTTGTTCAAGACACACACCATCAATCTTAAAATGACCCCTATCCCCTACTAAGCACTTTTAGAAAAGGTTTAGAGCTAATGGTGCAACATTTTACCTCCCAGTCCATCATAAGGCACATTGCTGCTCATATTGTTGGTATTGAACCCACACTACACTACACGTGCAAGGGGTCATTGGTTTGGAATTTGGCCGACAGGCTACTAACTTCTGTTCAAAAGTGTTAGGTTTATCCATTCTTCAACATACTTTAAGTTTGAAACAGTTACTGCCCAGTGCCATTCCACTTCTCTATGCAAGTGAGGAAGATTAATGTAATGTATCCTCATAACTGGCTGTAACAAAGAAAATTGATGGAATCTGTGAGATATTGCAGAACCAAAACTATTCTTAACTATTTCAACAACAACACTTTTATATACATGTTTTTCTTGATCCAGTGGAACACCTTCGTAGTGCACAGTGGGCAGGTCTTGCTAGAAGCAATGGAGGGCAATCGAATAGCTGAAAGCATTACTGTGAATTGAATTGAATTGATTTTTGCCCAGCGGCCTCTTACTTTGCTGTCCGTCATTTTAGGATCAAGATGGGTTTCCCTCTCTGCACCGTGTTCTCGCATTACAATGAGGATATCGTCTCCCGAGCCCGTCAGATCATCGGGGCGTACTGTAGATAAAACCAGGCCATCAGATCATCGGGGCGTACTGTAGATAAAACCAGGCCATCAGATCATCGGGGCGTACTGTAGATAAAACCAGGCCATCAGATCATCGGGGCGTACTGTAGATAAAACCAGGCCAGAGAAATGGAAGGTTGATTTGACTGGCTAGTATTTCTATCCTCTTTTCTATTGAACACATTACAATATCTTCTGAACACATTACAATCAGCAGCATTCATTTTCTAAGCTATACTACAAAAGCTACAAGTCATTTTATCATCATGATTGTCCACATTGTTGATATTAACGTACACTTTTTCATTGATCAGTACAAAATCATCATTTGAGTTTTATTCAACCGAACACGAGTTTGATAGTGGGTTGTTTTTGTTTTGTTTTGTTTTTTAAGAACCAGTGATTGCAGCAGTCAGCTGTCCTGTACCTCACTGATCATTTCATCCATGGTTTCCCCACGTTTTGTCTTGGTTGGCTAGTTTGTGTTTTGGATTTGTAATTGTTTAGTTTTGATGAATGTCATGTCTTTAAATGAAGCACATTTTTTATTATGATGGCGATTTTAGCGGTATTTTAAAAGATTTAATCTCATTGAAGGGGGTTTGATTTTATCACTGATGAGTATATGCCAACTGAGGTGAAATAAAATGGTTCAAAACTTTGAAATTTAATATGTTGTACACACCTTTTTGTAGATATATTATTTTTCATGAAAGGATCATTTAATTATAATATAGGGCTACAGTATAATTCAAATTATTTCTCAACTAACTCCAGAACGTAATTCGTTTTAGATAGTGATCATTTATTTTGGTGACTTAAAGTAGGCCTATAAGTCATGCTTTTGCCTGAATCATATCATGACATTGGGTATTTCGAGCCCCTGGGAAAGAACCACCTCTCTTGATTATCCTTCCGTCTCCACATCCCACGTCAGAAGTTGTTATGACGACCAATGTAAACAGGAGGTGTGAGGCAAGTGGAGGCATGAGGGTAACAGAAGCCCTGACCTGCCCTGCCCATGGATGTGCCCTGCCGCGTCATAGCGCAGCTGTGGCCCCCGAGCTGTGGCCTCCGAGCTGTGTCCTAGTTACTGGGTGTTGCTATCCGGATGGCAGGCCAACATGACACGCAGACTACCCTGCTGGTCTCTGCTCTGGTGCCCTCTAGTGGTTGTTAAGAGTAAGATACACTGGTTTGTATTCAGCTTTGTTGGAGGACAATGGGAGAAAGATAAGTCTTTAAGGCTTAATGAGACATGCCAGCGTGAATGAGTGCGTCCGTTTATGGTTCCTTTGTTGGAGAGTTCATTGACCCTTACAACAACAATAGGGGTTTTAAATCAGGTACATTACTCCCTATCAATACAAATGCTTGTTAAAATGATATTTGGTGGCATTTTGGGCATTTACACAACAATAACAATTCTCACAACACTGATGTTTCAACATCACCGGACGTCACGGTGACCATAACTCTTGGAGAGACCAATGGTCGTGTCTCTGGGTGTGCGTCCAGTTCTATGTATAGACTCTACTACTAGACAGACCTCGGGTCTCTGACAAAACCCTCTGACCGGGGTTCTTCCTCGTGTTTCCATTCAGGTGTTGCCAGGGAAAGAGGAGTTTGACGGGAAGACTCGTTTTCCTAACCCCGCCCGCTTTCCCTCCCACCTCCGGCATGCGAACTGCTCATTCCCATCATTCCCATGAGGATGTGGGGGTTCTGCTCATCAGAAGTTGGGACAACAAATGTGTGTTGCTGGGCGGACGGGACAGGACGCATTGTTGAACCAGTGCCAAGGACCAGACTTATATGAATGGCATGACAGAAGTTGGTTCAATGGTTCATCATCTGTTTTCACAAAAGGGGTAAAAAATTAAAAATAAAGATTAAATTGAGCGTTGAATTTAAGATTATTTTCATTTATTGGGCGCTACTGCATAGCTTCATCTGAAAGGCTCGAGCCCCAGACTCCTTAATGTGGATGTAATCTCCATCTTGATACTTTATGGAAATCAAATTCCAGATCAGACATTTAATCTGCCTCAGAGTTCTTCTTATTCTGGGTCCCTTTCCCAGACTAATTAATTATAATCCTTCTCCTTTGATGCAGCCTTAAGGTTGAAAGAGCTTTAAGTCCAAGACTGGTAATTAACAGATGTCTGAGAGTAGGAGTTCTGATCCCAGATCTGCTGTACATAATAATAAGCTTCTCTCGGCCTGTCTGTCTGTCGCTCTATCCAGACTTTCCTCGGACACCATCGGCCTGACAGAATTCATATTTGGCACGGGTCTCCACGGGGGTCCCAGACAGACCGTGACAGGGCCGGACTTTTAATTAATCTATGTTTTGGCTAATTGCATAAAATAATGAGCCGAGCTGCCAGCCAATAGAATTACTGCTCTGAATAGAACCCCGCCCCCAGCTGCCTACAATGGACTAAATGGCCAATTACTGTTTACTCCCACGGGTATCAGAACTAGATTAGAATAAAAAATTATATACGGACTAAGGACCTGATTCTAGAATTCCTGACTCTGAGCTGCTCGATAAAGGCGCATATCTGTATAGTGTGTGTGTGTGTGTGTGTGTGTGTGCGTGCGTGTGTGCGTGTGTCTGTGTACATGTGTGCTTTTGTGAAAATGAATATGACTTCTAACCCTGTTTCCATGGCAGCATAGCTCTTTCTATGGCCGTGTCCATGAACGACTCCTTGCTCTCTCTGTGTTGATCTGAAAGGTTTGAGCTGGTACGAGCCAGGGTGGTTCCACTTTGACCAGTAGTGAGCTGGGTGGACTGGTCAGCATACTGCTGCTTATACTCCTCAAAACCCTTCAGATGTACACAGGGGGTCAGGGATTGTGTCTCTGGATACAGCATGCCTGGGGATCTGCTTCAAAGGGGTGGATCTGTGCAGAGGAGGGTTTTTTACATGCGGAGGGGGGGGGGGGGGGGGTGTGCGGGGGGAACCTAAGGGGGGGCAAGCTGTGTCATAACTCATACATATGGTCAGCCAATCAAGAGGGGCTTGCCGGCAGAAAGCCGGTGGATTTTACTTGGAGACAGAAACACACACAAACACACACACACTGAACAGACAGAAACACACACACACAAACACACACACACCCACACACTGAACAGACAGGAGGAGATATAAGGACTGTACAACTGGCTTAAGTCTTCTATCTGTCCTCACTACTAGTGAGAGAACTTCACACAGGAAAGGAACAACTGTGTTTTTCTTTTGTGGTATGTATACAACCTCTCTGTTATATTAATATTATACCAATGAGTCTTGTAAGGTTTTAGTAGTGAGATCTAATGGTCTGTTTAAGTTGTGGAGAGCAGACAGTGGGCCTGGGCTGCTGTTGGTTGGGATTGCTGGCTAACAGTAAGCAGCAAGAGAAATACTGTCTATAGACATGTCCAAGAGGAAGTGGACAAAACAGGTACACAAAGAACTATCAAGAAGATTAAGAGGCCGCAGAATGGGAGGTTCCATTTGTACATGAGGGTTGAGAGGTCCTCCTGGGATTCAAAACAGCTGGTACCACCTCATCTTTTCACATGTCTATTACATGTTGCATTGTATGATGTTCCTTTCCTCCTGTCTCTACTGTTTATCTCTGTATCCGTAAGCACAGATGACAGAGGTAACTTCAGAGGTTATGCTGCTCACCAGATACTATGTGTACTGTATACAATAGTTGATGATGGGAGTTCAGCATCTGAAACACTGAAATGGACTCCAGTGCTACACTAACAATTTGAAATGGGTGCGTGTCATTCAGTCGTGGGTACAGCCACAAGGTTGAGGAGAACTCGGAGACCTGCGGTGTGACTGGTCTCAAAGGGCCGGTGAATATAGGATTGTTTTCATGCCCGGGGTTCACTGTCAATATGGCGTGTGCGGAGGAAGAGAGACCCTGACAGCTGAGTGGCCCAGTGGAAGGCATGTGGCCGGCTAGTACTGAGCGGTTCTATTTATACACACCTCGCTTGGATTACTAGCGTGTCTGTTCATTCACACCCAACCGGGGGGCGAATGCCATTTGCATTAAAATGCCTACCAAATGCATAACTAACGTCAGCATTTCCTCACTTTCTGGAGGAATGTTGAATTACGTCTGTTTCAACCTCTTGGGGGGTGGTGTGGGGTTTATCTGGGATCAACAGGGTGGTAGTCTTTGTACTTTTATTAGGATGCCAGTTCCAAGACATCAGCTTTTTTATTATTTTTCTCCTCAAAACATCAGCCACAATCCCTCAGCCTATCACAGATAAGTTATTGAACTTCCCGTATTTATTGGTTCTAGGGCCTCCTTGTAAAAGATGTTGGTCATATCTTTCTACTCAAGCACACTTCTTGTTCCTCCAGGCTGACAAGCCGAGCGCTAGAGGAATGGCTATCCCCAAGATGTTCAACTCCAGCGGCCCATTCATCGCAGCGAAGGGAGGGTCAGGAATATCTCTCGTCGGTGAGGAGAACGCCATCGAGGGGGAGGAGGAGAAGGACGTACCGCTGATCCAGGTCAGCCCTCAGCTCAGCCTGGCCATGGAGCAAGGCACTGCCAAGCACCTGGGCACCGTGGGCCAGGAGGACGACGACGAGACCCCCTACGTCTCCATCATCGCCCAGGCCGAGGGTAAGACGAGCACCGGGGGGGCGAGGTCACCAGGAGTGGGCACCATTGCTAATTCACACATCTATAGATGCTTTACTGATCCTCCTAGGGGGACATTTGGTGATTCAGCTGTGGAAAAAAAACACTAGATACAGAGTAGCCTAGTAGGCATAAAAAGATGAAGAACAGGACTATATACATCCATTTGTACAGCATGTGTACAGTATAGAATAGAATAAAAAATATACGTACATACATCCCGTCTGTATAAATATATATGTCTAGGAGTACACGACTGCACGGCTACTTATTGTCAGTGAAGTGTCATCGTTGTTTCCTGCCAGGGAAGCTTCAGGACAGCAGGGCTGTATTTCAACACGACATGTTTGGAGTTCACTACTTCACAGAGTTATTTCCTTCCTGGGGCGGCTGTGGATCGGGAGGTAGAGCGGGTCGTCAAATGACCGTAGGGTCGGCGGTTCGAATCCCGGCCTCTCCTGTCTGCATGTCGAAGTGTCCATGAGCAAGACACTGAACCCCAAACTGCTCCCAACGAGCAGGCTAGCACAGAATGTGTGTGTGAATGTGTGTGTGAATGGGTGAATGAGAGGCCATTGTGGATAAGAGCGCTATATACAGTACGTACAGTCCATTTACCATCCCCCTTTAGAGTATATTAACAGTAGCTCTCTCGTCCACTTCCTGCCACAACACACTCAGGACGATCCCAGTGTTGGGATAAAGCTACGGCAGACGGGAAGGGACAACTTTCTAAGGTTCCATTCCGCTCCGGCCTGTTGCGGTGGCCTGTTCCACCTCTGATGCTGAGTTAAACTGTGTGTCTCAGGTGAAGACTCCCAGGAGTTCAGTCCTACCAGCACGGAGTGCACTTTCCCCCGGTCTTACCTGCTCAGAAGGTACAGCTACCACCTCGTACGACAAGCTGTCCCCGTGTTTCAAACCATGCATTTCTGTTCATCATTTTAAGGGCTGTTTTTCCAATCGTCGTGAAAATCGATGTCAGTGTCCCCCCCCATCATTTTCGGCAGGTCCCTGGCGAGTCGGACGCTGCTGACGAGCGACACCGAGGAGGAGGAGGAGGAGGAGGAGGAGGAGCGCGCGGCGACACACAGGCTCCTACGGCGCCGCCTGCGGAGGAAACATCGCCGAAAACCTCGGAGCCGGAGGAGGGAGTTAGGGGAGGAGCCTCCGGTCATCCAGGGTTTGTGGGTGCAGGAGATCGACTGGTCGAGGTCCGTGGACAAACAGGTGACCGAGAGCTCCCGCGTCGCCCTCCCTCCTCACGCCGGCCGCGGCGGGGGCCGCAGGGCGAGGGCGGCATCCGGCGCACGCGGGGGCTTGGCGGGCGCGTCCGACTACGTCCGTGGAGCGAACGGGGTGTCACATGATCGGCGCGGACTAACAGGGGCGCCTCACTCCTCCCAACCCGGGGGGCGCTCCGACTCCTCGTGCAGCCCGGAGGACGCGGGCGTGTCCGAGTCCGTCTGCACCCACGACAGCGGGTCAGACTCGTCCTGCAGTATTGGGGGCGTGTCCTACTCGGTGTGCAGCATCAACGACGTGTCTGACTGCCTCTCCTGCGTACTGTGCGTGTCGGACAACTTCCTGGTTCGAGGGGACGTCTCTGACTCCACGTGCAGTCTGATGGGCGTGTCCGCCTCCGACTGCAGTGTGGAGCGGGAGTCAGGCTCCGCCTCCGGCGTGGACAGTGTGTCCGACTCCTCCTGCGGCGTTGGGGGCGGGGGGTCGCCTTACTCGGAAGCAACGCCGGAGGGGGAACGGGGCCGAGTTACCCAGAGCCACCGGCGGTTCATCTCTCCGTTCTTCAAAGAGCTGGTGGGAGACGCCACCAATGAGAACGGCCATATCAATGAGGGCCTCGTATTCCTTAAGGTAAGATGACTGTCGGCCATTTTCAAACCCTCAATCAATATTATACGATGATACGATATATAAGTCTTTTGTGATTATGAACATGGCGTTATCAGATATCAGAGTGTTATCTCGTTAGTCTCTCATCGGTTGTATGTTTTGTTACACTTTTCATTAAGGGTGTTTGTGTACTTTAAGGAACTCAGGCTCTGTAAGTCTGAATACAGGGAAGGAAAGGAGTACCAGATTCTACACCACATCCAGAACGGCTCGTATGGCGATGTGTTCTGTGTGCAGGATAAATCCACTGGATTCGTGTGTGCAGCCAAAAAGGTAAGACCAGATCAATAAGGTCAAACAGTTTTGTCCAGATCAATTCAATTTGTTTTGTATAACTGCTCTGTTAGTTATTAAGTATAGCAGAATTGTATTTACTCTTGGAGTCAGTCATTCTGTGTTTGTTAAAACTAGTGCAGTGCCCGTTCAGAACGTGTCCGTCTGGAATGGGCAGATTGCTTGGCCTCCTGTATTGCTGCTTGCGGCCTTCTCGCCACTTGCGGTACATTGCCTTGGGTCCTGAGCAATACCCCTACCGAAGTTCCAGTTCATACAGTGCCCGGTTCTCGAGAAAATCACAATACGGACAGACAGAGCATGATGATGATGGATGATGGATATAATTTCATTAAAGGTGTTGTCCATGATGTTCTCATCATCAACATTTATTTTGCTAGGCAAGTTAATTAAGAGCAACTCTTATTTACAATAACGGCCTAGGTGGTAACCCACAAACCTGACCCCTGTCATTGTTTAGTTTTGGAGGTTATGATGTTTCAAAAAACCAGAGAGCGGATTGAATCCTGAGCATCCCCTTGAAAGGACAGATTCGGAATTTAGCATTATCAGCCATGTTATAAGGTTATTTACCATCATATACAACGGCCAATATAACATTTTCGTCAAACAGTGCCCTCTCGAGATATAGCCCGTCGCTGCCAACCATGGATCCTTAGGTGCATCAGACAAAATCCCTCAAAAACACCAGAAACTCTTGTTTTCAAAGAGAGGAATTTCACCAAGTGGTCACTGCTGTCCATTGATGTTCTGACAAAAAATTGGCCCAAAATATGCTTCCGATAAGCTTTTATTTATCATTTAGCATACACATTTTTCATTCGCAGTACATACTTCCACTTGAACTTTGACTGAGTTTGGAGCGTACCATAGAAGAAGAGCCGCTTCCGGGTCACAGGTCTTCACAACAACAACAACAACAGGTGGAGAAGCCTAGGATTGCTTTGCAGCTGGTATCTCATTGATAGTATTATGTAGAAGTGTTTGTTGATCAAAACACGGATGAATCTAAACATCACTGGCTTTGTTGTCAATACAGATCAATGGATATAGTACGATCAATAAAATCCGATCGGAAGCATACTTTGTGCTGATTTTTTTTTACCGGAACATCAACGCACACCACTGACCACTCAGTGAGTTTCCTGTCTTTGAAAACGAGTTAATGGCGTTTTTGAGGGATTTTGTCTATGCACCTATTGAGTCTATATGCACCTATTGAGTCTATATGCACCCAGAGTGTGTTAGCGGTGACGGGTTATATCTCGAGAGTGCACCGAAACTTTGATATCGGCTGTTTTATATGATGGTAAATTACCCTATAACATGGCTTATAATGCTACATTCCAAACCTGTCCTTTAAGTGAGCGTCCTTCATTCCAGATCCCGCTGAGTCACTTCAGCAGTGAGGAGGTCAGCACGTGGAGTGCGCTCAACTCTCCTCGCGTCGTGGAACTCTTCGGTGCCGTGAGGGAGGGGCTTAACGTCACTCTCTTCATGGATCTAAAGCCAGGTGAGGAGTCTCTCAGGTGAGGAGTCTCTCAGGTGAGGAGTCTCTCAGGTGAGGAGTCTCTCAGGTGAGGAGTCTCTCAAACCCTCGGACATCTTAGTTGACTCTTTTTTTTTTTCCCCACATTTTTTTTTGTCTCCACAAACTACATTTTCAGTTAGACCTTATCAGACTGCAGGTTTACATTAGAAAACGTGAACATTATGAACCGATGAAGTGTTCATTCATACATTAATTAATCAGTCGATTAATTAATTAATTAGAAGAAAAAAAGAATGAGCTTTCAACGAGCCTATTTTGCTTTGCACAGCAGATGCACACCGCAAACACATTCTCCCTGACGCTATCTAACGTGAGGGCGTCATGTTACACACACAGATCATATCAAAAGGATGTCGTTAGCGCCATCACCACAGAGCACGTAACCCTGTCATCTGATCTGATCTGCCCAGGTTGTCTGGCCCAGCTGCTGAGAGAGAGGGGCTGTCTGCCGGAGGACCTGGCCCTGCACTACCTCCATCAGCTGCTGGGGGCGCTAGAGCACCTGCACCACAGACGCGTGCTGCACCTGGACGTCAAAGGTAGGCGACTGACCTCGCTTCTTAACTTTGACTCTTCCAGACAGCGATGTCCAAATCTGAAGCGACAGATGGCCCCTAATTTAGAGATGTAAATGACTCCATGTTCTGTTTCTATCTCTGTGTCCAGATCCCATTCATACATTGATTTACCTGGAGTGGCATCAGTATTAGGGGCCAGAGATCTGTTTGGAATTGGTCTCTGTCCCATGTTCCAGCAGGTCACATGCTCTCGCTCACTCCTTTTCATATTTAAGGCTGTCGCCCTCAAATCACAGTGGATCTGATCTGAGATCAATCAATCAATCAATCAAAGCTTTATTTGTAAAGCGCATTTCGAGATAGGGAGATAGGGAGTGACCTGTGGCACTAAATACAGTATGCAGAGTAGGGTGATGTGTATGCTGAAAAAATGGGAATGTCAGAAGAGGAAAATGATCAGTTGTACTGTACGCCCTCTGATGTTACATCACATTCTTCCTTGTCAGTAGATCAGATTCCTCCTTAGCGGTTTACAATCATTCAGTCAACATGGGGCAGTTGTATGGAGGAACGACCGTCAGACTGCCATTAACCCCATACAATTGCCCCATGTCGATTGAATTGATCGATTTAATTTATTTGTAAGTTTAAAAATATGTGGGACATAAAACACTACAGCTTGTCAGATATTATGACTGTGTCTCATCTCCCTGCGTTGCTAGTTGACAACGTGCTGCTGTCTGAGGATGGGATGGACACGTTCCTGTGTGACTTCGGTCTCTCGGAGACGCTGGACCAGAGACACAAGGCCTTCAGAGGTGAGACATGGACGGATGAATCAGGGGCAGATGCATGGGCCACCAATTGCAATGTAAAGCACTCGGAAAGACAGTACTACAATCCATCATCATCATCATCATCATCATCATCACCATCATGTCTTTACAACAAAGTAACAGCAATACGGATTAACTAAACTGTTTCACTGAAACATTACAATGCAATTATATTTACTACAGCTGACTCCCATATTACTACTAATACTAATTTTGATTAGTAGTACTGATTACTTATTTGATTTATATAAGTCCTGAAAGCTGCAGAGTAACATGTAAAGCTGTAACACGCGACTGTATCTGACGAATCCTGAAAGATTCAGAAAAGCCTTGTTTACAATATGGCCTCTGAGCACAAAACAGGTGCAATTCCACATTTCAAGCTCAGACTCACCTCTGCTCATTAGACCCTCCTTTCAAAATGAGTTTAATGTTGTGAGAACGCCTGCCAGACCCAGGCTGGACCTTACAGGCCACCGTACAGGCCCAGGCTGGACCATACAGGCCACCGTACAGGCCCAGGCTGGACCGTACAGGCCACCGTACAGGCCCAGGCTGGACCGTACAGGCCACCGTACAGACCCAGGCTGGACCTTACAGGCCACCGTACAGGCCCAGGCTGGACCGTACAGGCCACCGTGCAGACCACCGTACAGGCCACCGTACAGACCCAGGCTGGACCTTACAGGCCACCGTACAGACCCAGGCTGGACCGTACAGTCCACCGTACAGACCCAGGCTGGACCGTACAGGCCACCGTACAGACCCAGGCTGGACCTTACAGGCCACCGTACAGACCCACGGCTCACCAGCAGTCTGTTTGCGTTGCAGGGTCAGGGTTCCCCGGCACAGAGACCCACATGGCCCCGGAGGTGGCAGGCGGTCACCTGCGCTGTCCCAAGGCGGACGTGTGGAGCAGCTGCTGCACGCTACTGCACATGCTCAATGGGTGCCACCCCTGGATACGCTACTACGCTCACCCACTCTGTCTCAAGGTCAGAGAGAATTCACATTCATCCGATACAACTTTGTTTTGCGGAATGCTCTCACTCCAAGATGCATGTTTGCAGTGCGGTAAATGCAATCGCAGTGTTGCTTCTCAGACTCAAGGAAATGCAAAGAGCACTCTGAAATGTTCATTTGTGACTATTTCAAATAACATAAGGATTACATTATAGACTTATTTGCTGCCTACAAACATATAAGAGTATGTGCAAGTCGATGGATGAATGAATGAATGAATGAATGAATGAATGAATACAATATATATTTCCCCCCGCTGGTCAGATTGTCAATGAGCCTGCGCCACTGTGGGAGGTGCCTCCCAGCTGTAACCATTTCACTGCCGAGGTCTTCAGAGCTGGACTACAGAAGGACCCCAGCAAACGTGCTTCTGCCACCGAGCTCAAGAAGAAGACCACCCAGGCCCTGAGAGCAGGTAGTCTAAATGTATTTTAAAGAGCTTAAAATTACACTTCCTACTTACTACTAGTACCTAAACCTATATGTAGAATTTGTAGCCAGCTGTTTTGCTCTGCTACAGCAATTTCTAAAGTTCAGGGTGCGTCCAGATTCAGTGACCCACCCAGAGCGTTCTGATACAGCCTTGGGGCACACAAACTGTTCCAAGCAGGCTCAAGGCGTGGGAGATAAAAAGTTACATACTGTCACTTTTAAAGGACAATGCTCGTTTTTGACAACCTGGACCTTATTTACGACATATTATAAGACGTTTGACTCACCGAGATCACATTGGTGTAGTTCGGAGGCATGTAGAAGAAATTTAAAATCCAGTAATCATGTAATATGATCTTTAGAAACGTCTTTCGAAACGAAATAGCTTCCTCGCACAGCGCGCAATCGTTGCTCCAGCACGCTGTGCGTATGCGTGCTGGAGCAAGTGAGGAAGCTATTTCGTTTCGAAAGACGTTTCTAAAGATCATATTACAGAGGCAAGTGAAAAACCACCACAGGCCTATGCTCTATGTAAGCACAACTAGCGATTCATGAAGACAGATTGATGAAAACAACCGTTTCGCGGCAGAAAATAGATTTTTAGAAACTGCATTCTAAGTGCCCCGACCACCGCCATTACATGGATATACTGGTTCGCGCTGGATTTTAAATTTCTTCTACAGGCCTCCGAACTACACCAAAGTGATCTCGGTGAGTCAAACGTCTTATAATATGTCGTAAATAAGGTCCAGGTTGTCAAAAACGAGCATTGTCCTTTAATGTGCACAAACACATTAAAGGAAAATGCTCGTTTTTGACAACCTGGACCTTATTTACGACATATTATAAGAAGTTTGACTCACCCAGATCACTTTTGTGTTGTTCGGAGGCCTGTAGAAGAAATTTAAAATCCAGCGCGAGCCAGTATATCCATGTAATGGCGGCGCACGGGGCATAGGGAATGCAGTTTCTCAAAATCCATTTTCGGCCGCTAAACGGTTGTTTTCATCAATCACATTGCATGAATCGACAGTTGATATTCCTCTACGCGAGCCATTCTTTCGGTTTTCAAATACGTGGTCTGTAGCCTCTGTAATATGATCTTTACACTGGCTATGCTCCCTCACATTCTCTGCGCTACGATCGGATTGTTGCTGACGAATGACGACGACAATATTCTCGGCACCAACTACGATCGTAGCGCAGAGAATGTGAGCCGGAGAATAGCAGGCTGCGCGCTGGCCTGTGCGCATGCGTGCTGGAGCAAGTGGGGGAGAGGCTTGTAAAGATCATATTACAGAGGCTACAGACCACGTATTTGAAAACCGAAAGAATGGCTCGCGTAGAGGAATATCAACTGTCGATTCATGCAATGTGATTGATGAAAACAACCGTTTAGCGGCCGAAAATGGATTTTGAGAAACTGCATTCCCTATGCCCCGTGCGCCGCCATTACATGGATATACTGGCTCGCGCTGGATTTTAAATTTCTTCTACAGGCCTCCGAACAACACAAAAGTGATCTGGGTGAGTCAAACTTCTTATAATATGTCGTAAATAAGGTCCAGGTTGTCAAAAACGAGCATTTTCCTTTAACAGAGTGTCTGTGTTTAAAATCGTATTGTCACGGATCAAGAGATATTTTTGTGAGAGGCAGAGCAAGTATAGACTTATTAACAATGCTGAGCTCTCTCTCTCTCTCTCTCTCTCTCTCCCTCTGTATAGTGGGAGGCCTCAGTTGCAGTTCTATCAAAGGTGAGAAACCGGTGAACAGCAAGACCCGGAATGGGGACGTACCCTTCAGGAAATCCTCCACGATCCCCACTGCACCAGTTCAAGCAGCAGCCGCCCAAACTGCACCCACAATGCAGTGGGTGAGCCCGTGGAGAGCAAAGGCTGCAGATGAAGACAGCAGTGACTGGGAGGAGGGGGAATCGGTATGGGAACTACGGGACTCCGAGTCGGATACAGACTCCATGGCAGCCGGGGGTTGGGAACCACATAAGGATCCCTCGGACAACCTCGGAGACACTGACTGGAAGTGGGAGACAGATTCCGAGGTGGACATTTATCTGGGAGAGGAGGAATATTCCCGAGAAGGGAGAGCCTCGGAGAGACAGGACTGGGACTACGAGGGGGACTGGGAAGAAGAGGAGGAGTCCGAGTTGGATTCTTCCTCGTCCACAGAGTTTTTCCGCGCCCTCCAAGTCCACTTCCCTGTTCTGCGGAAAGGCCTGCCGACGGCGTGTCATTCGTGGGGATCAGAGCCAGAACTGGAATACCTACGAGATGGTGAGCTCCCAGTGAGCGTCCCCGCTCTGCACGCTGCGCTGCTTGCATAACGAGGAAGGCCGTGACCCTTGACCCCTGTTGTGTTGCTGCTCTTAGGTGTGACGACCGTGGGCAGCTCGGTCCACACCCCCTCCCCCGAACCTCGTGACCACCCACCCTCCTGTCTGAGCAACTCTGATGAGTCCCACATACAGGCCACAGACAAGGTACACACACACACACGGACAAACACACAGCCTGGCGCGCGTGCACACAGACCCACCCACACACACACACACACACACACACCCCCACACACACACACACACCCACACACACACACACATACACACACGGACAAACACACAGCCTGGCGCGCGTGCACACAGACACACACACACACACACAAACACACACACACACACACACAGACCCACCCACACACACACACCCACACACACACACACACACACACACACACACACACACACACACACACACACAGAAATTAACCAACAAGATGAATATAAATAATATAAAATGTATATTAGTAAAATAGAAATGTTTCTCTTCAGGACTCTGACTGTTGGTCAGATGATCTCAGCTCGGGGGTGTTCTCCTCCTACAACAGCCAGACAGATGGACATATGGAGTGGCTACTGTCAACCAATCAGTCGCCATCTTACTTCTTTGAAGGTAAGAGGACGGGTGTGAAATCAGTGCGTTCGATTGAATTTTATCAGATAAACAAGTGCCCAGTGAACCCTGCGTTGCCAAGTGGGGGGACAACCAGTTGGGCGAGAGATGGTCCATCTGAATGTTTGAAGCAGGCAGGAATCATGTCCAGTCTATAACCCAAATCAAACCCCCACCCAATCTGTGCATAGGTCTACGTTAAGTGACGACTGGTCGTTTTATTACCAGATGGATTAAACTGGTTGTTTATTGAGGAGTTCGCAGCTGTGAGCTTGTCTACTCTAGATGCTGACATCTGGATTGAGCACATGAACGGAGAGTGCCTAAGGATATTTATTACCAGGTGGATTTAACTGGTCGTTTATTTAGGAGCTCTCAGCTGTGTGCTTGTCTACTCTGTAGGTGTTGACATCTGGATTGAGAAGATGAACGGAGAGTGCCTAAGGATACGGGAGCGCCGGCTGGTCAAAGTAGGACACGTCGCCATAGGGATCAGCGAACAGGTAAAAGACTGATGAGGTTGTGAGTTTATGTGTACAAGCATTCTGTCATGATCAAGTGCTTTCAAGTTTTTATTGATTTTCATATGAAAATGCCCTTCCTAAGTCTCAAGTGTATATAATAGGGTTTGGGAAAATGTAGTCCCAGACACGACCATCTTGTTTCTACACAGGTGTATCTATTTGTTTGATTGGCTCTACTGCATAGAATCCTATTCAATCAGACAAATAGATACACCTGTGTGTACACAAGATGGCCGGTCTGGGACTACATTTTCCCAAACCCTATAGAATAAATTAAGGCTGCGTTCCGAATCGCATAATACCCTACAATATAGTATGCCAAAACAGGATGTAGTATGTCCCAATACATAGTATGCCACATGCAGTATGGCAAAAATACCAGGATGTCCTACTACATCCGGTTGTATTTTGCAGTATGCAAGCCAGCAGGTTTTTCTGGCTATTCTGACCCACTATCCTTTGCGCAGCGGAAATGTGCGTCACATGTGCGAGTCGTGACAGCTGTAGACGAATGTCGCGTTATGGACAGCGACGGATGTGGGCAAATTTCAAGGCGCAATGTTATGACAAAGTAGTATGTCCCAATTGGATGCCTACTGCTTGCAAAGTACGTACTTTCTAAGGGCAGCTGTAGTAGGTACTGGTAGTAAGAAGTAGAAGTATGCGATTCGGAATGCAGCCTAAGTTTGTTTTAAGTTGTCTCACATGCCCCTGCACACACCCTATCTCTCCTACTGATTGGCTATCTCTTCACTATTGATTTGTCTGTGTCACATTAAGATCTCGACTAAGGCCTTCAGCATGGAGACCCTGGACAGGAAGATGGTGTCCTTCCAACAGGAAGTCCAGGAGTCGGGTCTGTGGCTTCGCTGTGTTCCTGCCCCGGACACAAGCCAACACTGGAGCTGGAGGATCAGGGAGGGCAAGCTGGAGATTCGGGAATGAATGAATGACTAAAATTATTCGGTTATCAATGAATTTTTTTTTTTTTTACTTGTTTTTTTCATGTGCACTAATGGTCTGGTCAGCTGATTCATATTCTCTACCGATTCATTAGATATTGTTGACTATGTATGTACATACCTCACTTGTTTTTTTCTGTCAAGATATCTACAACTATTATTATGATTATTCAGTGATGAAATTATGTTTGGAAGACATTTTGCCTATCATGGTGAAAATCTATTATTAAAGGTTCATGGGGTGACTTTTAATGTGGTCATGGTCTGTCTGAGTGATATCGCTATACTTTCAAGGATATGATATGATTGGCTTATCTACTCATGTTAGCCTTTTCTCAGACCACATACACACATTTTATGATCTACATTACAAGTTTTGCAGTTTGACCCTTAGGGATTATGGTCTGACCCCAAATCTATGTAGAGCATATTGAACCGTTTCATGGGTGCAGGTGCAGCCATGACATCACTGTTCTTCTATGAAACAAGGTAGTAGACTAGGGTGTCTAGAGCACAATACACCATTTCCCCTACCGACCTTACGGCAAATATAAATACATAAATGACCCGAACTAGTTTACTAACATGTACGGACATTATTCATTACTGCTGCAGATTATGACTCAAAAGTCACTGGCTGGAACCCGAATAAACTTGTATTCTCACTTCCTCAATGTTGTCCACAAATCCAATCAGCCCCGTGATTGGACGATGCGTCGAAACAGGCGGGCTCATGAATATTCCGGATGATGTGATTGGTCGAGATCTCATAGTGGGAGGTTCCCAAACGCCGGTGCCAGTCGAGTTGCGCAAAACGCCATTTTGGAGTGACAGTGGAAGAGAAGAGAAAGGTCTAGAAGCCGTCTTTCTAAGGTGAATATATGTTGAAATGTCGGTTTGGTTTAACACAGTAAACCTCTGGTGTCTAACCTTAGCACTAGTTTGATCGAAAACGGTTCGTTCACCCGTTTTAAACTGTTAAAATGACGTCATATTTCCTGTGCTACATCTGACGCGGCGTTAGCTTCAGCTAAGCTAACCTATGCTAAGCTAAGCTAACCTAGCTAGCTCGTTTCCTTAGAAAAACGGCACCGTTTTAGTTTAAATACGTAACAAATATAAACCAGCTAATGAAATAAACAAACCTATGAAATATCAGAGGTCATCCACTAGTTAGCCAGCTGTTAACTCCTCATCCCTGTAAGGTTAGATGTTGACATAGCTAGTAGCTTAGCTTAGCCTGGCTGAGCAGCAGCATCCGCCCTAGCTAAGCTAAGCTAGCATGGCTGGCTAGGTTAGCCACTGTTAGCTAGTTAATTAGCTCATTTAGCTAGTTAAATAATTGAACTGGTTAGCTATAGTGTGCAGGTTCCTAGGCTGTCCTATTGTGTTGTGTTTGGTTCTAGCTAGCCAGACTAGACAGCTGTGGTTAGCTTGCTAGCTCCATGTAGCTAAGGGAGGCTTGGGTGGGGAAGGAAGGCAGCCCCCCTCTTGCTAGGAGGCCTGGCTGGGCCGTTCAATCCACATCAGCTTGTTAGCTTTTCGCTTGGATTTCCCTTTTTGTGTGTAGCCAGCTAGCTGCTTAGCCTAGACAATGTGTTGTAGCTGGGCTCAGTCTGCAGGCTAACCGGCTAACCGGTTACAGACGGGGCTGCTTGGTTCACTTAGTTGCTAGTGAACGTCACGTACAGGGAGATAGCCAGATATTATATTATTGGGACTGAAAACAAGGCCCTAAAACCTGTCCCTATCTAACGTGAGCTACTTGTTGTCTGAACTGCTTTTGCGAGACATCCCAGCTCGTTAACTTGTTCTGGATCTTGTTTCTGTCTGGCTAGATGGGCTCACTTTAGTCACATTACTGACTGAACTTCTGAAAGGTGGGTGTGGAACAAGTGTTACTTTTGTTTACACAACTGAGGTAGATAGTGCTAAGGATAAAGATGGATGCTCTTGTTGGCTAGGGCCAGCTAACGTAGCTGCAAGGATGGTTTAGTGATCCTGCCAGCTACCCGTAGTGCCACTGTGCACTATTCCTTGTTTGTCATGTTGCCTTTTTCCAAGTGTTAATATTTAAGTGTTCATATGTAAAGCTAGCTTGTCGAGCCCATGGTTGCATTAGGGCCTAGCTGTTTTATTTTGTGATGCCCTCATTTGAGCATATATCCCTTTGTCCCTTGTCTCTTCACATATATCCCTTTGTCCCTTGTCTCTTCACAGATTAGTCACCATGGGGAATATGTTTGGAAGCCTCTTCAAGGGCCTGTTTGGCAAGAAGGAAATGAGAATTCTTATGGTGGGACTTGACGCTGCTGGCAAAACGACCATCCTGTACAAACTCAAACTAGGAGAGATAGTCACTACCATTCCCACTATTGGTAAGACACTCTCGCACCTAAACTACCTTTCAAGACTCTTGCTTATAAAAATGCCTTTATCATTGCAAATCAGCCTATATCTTTGACTAGGCGGTATACATTGCCAATTCATGGCCCCTGCCAAGTGAAAGTGCTTAAGTTGATGTCTAAAGACAATTTTTGTGCATGACTCATTCATCCAATGTATTTTTGCTGACCGGGCGCAAATACGATCTTGAGTGCATCAACAGTATTAGTCACGACAGAGCAGCTGCATAGACTTTTCATATCTTGCTAACGGTCTCCCTCTCTCTCTCAGGTTTTAATGTTGAAACGGTAGAATACAAGAACATCAGCTTCACGGTGTGGGACGTGGGCGGCCAGGACAAGATCAGGCCGCTGTGGCGCCACTACTTCCAGAACACTCAGGGTGAGACGCTGAACCGTGAAAAGCACATTCCAGCCTGGAGAGGTGGCTCTAGGGTTACAACAACCAGCCACAGCTCAGAACAGTCAGTCGGATGGGAGAAGTAGATGAGGATGATACTGCTAGACTACGGATAGTAGATTGCCAGTTTGGGAACCTTTAAATGTCTAGCTGCGTACCTAGGACTGGAATGAGGAAGTGATTAGCACTGTAAGGACAAGCGATGACACGAATTCCAATGTACCTGTACTTGTTATACATGGTGAATAAACGTTCTGTTCTCTAAACGCCGCTCATGCACACCCAGTCCTCTCAGATCTACAGGCTGGAGGGGTGGGGGGGTATGGATACAGGGCTAAGGGTCTGTTTGGTGCTCAGCAGCCGTTTGACCGTGTACGTATACATCCTCCGCAGGGCTTATCTTTGTGGTGGACAGCAACGACAGGGAGCGAGTGAACGAGGCGAGGGAGGAGCTGGCACGAATGCTGGCCGAGGACGAGCTCAGAGATGCCGTGCTGCTCGTTTTTGCGAACAAACAGGTGAGCTTAAGGGCTGTCAAACAAACGGGTCATCTTAAAAGGCTGTCCTTAAAGAAAGAGGTGATCTAAGGCCCGTCCTTAAAGGGGTAGTGTGCTATTTTGGACATTTAGCCCTATTTGTGGTCTGTCTACCATGAGCCTGAAACATAGACCATCATTTCACTGATCGTTCCAATATTGAGCTTGAGCTTAAGCATTCCCCTGGAGCTAGTTTTCATTGCTCCCACGGAGGACATGTGCAAGTCATGCCAAACACACACACATATTCAGATTGTGATAAATAAGCATGCCAAGACTGGTAAGATTACACCCTGTGTTTCCCGTCTCAGAAAAGCACATTTATCGTAATTTCTCCAACACATTTACGCGTGACCCATTGAGTCCCATTGTAACCCAGTGAGAGCCTGAATAGAAACTGCAGCTAGATCAATACTGGAATAATCAGTGAAATGATAGTCTCTATGTTTCATGTTCATGGTAGACAGACCACGAATAGGGCTAACTGTCCAAAATAGCACACCACCCCTTTAATTAGAATTGTCAGCGTCCTGGTGAACTCTGGTCCTTTTAAAACCTTCTAGGAGAGTAGGTTTGCTCATCTACCTCACACACGTATAAGAATTTCTTTCTTTTTATCTGGAGTATCACTAAAAATGATATATAAATAAAATGCTGTAGTTCACAGACTACTGCTGCTCATTTGACAATGTTGTCCCTTGTCTTGGCCAGGACCTCCCCAACGCTATGAACGCTGCAGAGATCACAGACAAGCTGGGCCTGCACTCCCTGCGTCAGCGCAACTGGTACATCCAGGCCACCTGCGCCACCAGCGGGGACGGCCTCTACGAGGGCCTGGACTGGCTCTCCAACCAGCTCAAGAACCAGAAATGATCCATTCCAACATTTTTTGTTTTGTTTATTATTTTTTTTCTTCCTCTGTCTGACACAATGGCAGCACTGGTTCCAAGCCCTGGGTCCTCCAGTCCCCTCTCTCCATTCTGGTCTTTCTCCAAAATCAAACATCCTTCCTCCTCCCCCCTTTTTTCCATCCCATAATTTTCTCCCCTCATCCATACTCATGGGGCTCTAGCCTGTGCTGCTTGTGTGTGTGTGTGTTATCGCGTGTTTGCAGTCGGGTGTGTGTGCGTGCGTGTGTGTGTGAAGGCGTCTCTTGTGTTCGTTAGCTGCTGGGATTGGGAGTAACCCTGGCGTGCCTTTTACACACCTCCTGTGGTAACAGTGGTCAGGCAATTCAAACGCCCCGCCCGCCTCCCTTTATCCCCTCCACCAGCTGACCACCTCCCACTGCCCAGCCTACCCCCAGTCTCAACCAACACCATCCCTCTCACCCACCCCCCTACTCACCCTAGCACCATCCCTTCCACCCACCCCCCTACTCACCAGAGAAAGCATGGTTTTCACTAGGGCAACGGAAGAACAAGGGTGCCAGCTGCCCCCTCTCTCTCTCTCCTCTCTCTCTCTCTCTCTCTCTCTCTCTCTCTCTCTCTCTCTCTCCCCCTCTCCCCGTATTTGCTATTTAATATATCACCTGATTTGTACAACCAGTGTAGAGACTGCATGATAGGATGTTCATTTTAACTAGTTTGTTTTGACCCAGCTGTAACAGAAAAGGAAATATAAAATGAAATAAATTGCATTGTAACCTGTATCAGGTTGAAGCAAATCAAATAGGTCCCCTCCCACCCTCGATCGTTCTTTGCGTCATTTGAAAATCATGCTGTTTTGCTTTTATATCATTATTATATTACAATTATTCTGAACAATAGTTCTCCAGTGAACACTACCTTTTCCCCCTGCAAGAGAAACCATGAAGCACAAACCAACAATAGGATAAGGTCCCTCAGATGTTAAATTCACTTTGATTTGAAATATATAAATAATACATTATTTACCCTCCGTCTTCTCTCAAATGTGCATACTTTTTAATTGATTGATTTGGGTCATTTTAATGGTATTTAACGCAATACATAAGGGTTACGTACTGTAATGGCAAAGGTTGATCCCACATTTTCAAATTAGGTCACCAATGCATATTTATTGGGCATTTCAAATCAAGGTGGTCTTTCAACTGACTTCTGTAATCTGGTGATCACTGACATTCAAAAGCTTCAAACTTTATTCCTCAGTGAACATGTTACATGTCTTGTTTGTGTCTCTAGTTCTAGCGTCTTTGTTAACTGCTGAACCAAATGCAATTGAGCAGTGTGACAAATCTTGTATATGAAAGTAGTGTACCCTGGGGGGCCTATCTGCCCTACATTTTTGTTTTCTACCTGGATATGTTTCAAGAGATTCCTCTTGTCACAAAAGGGCAGCAGTACCTCGGCAAGCAGTACCCAGCCTGCTTGCTGATATCCTGGCTTGGATGAAGGAAAGCACCAAATATGAAGACTCCTCTTAGATGTAGCGCTCCAGGCGGATGAAGGAAGTAAGCCCAGCTCAATGGTCTGGATGCTAACATACTGTAGGCTACTGTACTTTTAGCAAACACATGCTTCATACTTGAGTTACTAAAGACCATCGTCGCAGGTATTGGCATCAGAACCGTTTCATCTTCAGTGCTGAAAGGAGGTCTGGCTGTGGACTGTATTTGAGGAGGGGGAGGGGGGGGACTGGTCATGAGCTAAGCGCCCACTGTTAGAGACCATTGGGGGTTATGCTGGCACTTCTGTCAAGATTGATTGTAAATCTGTAAGTTCCCCCTGCAAAACTGTTTCTGTGGGGTTTTCCTGAACTCATTAAACATTATGATTTGATCCAAACACCTGGTGTGGAAGAGTATGATGACTGGACCGTTTTCTAACATGTTTCAGACAGTAGGCCACACGTAGATGGAGCTCCCAAGACGCTACGGTGAATGGAAAAGATTTCAACTGTCACTCCTTTTATTCCAGGAATGTATGAATCCATATATTCCTTGTTTGTATCCAGTGCACCTTTTTATTATTATTAATTTGGGGGTGGAGGCGTCCTACTCGACTGGACAAGTCTGACGTTTAGAGACCTGAAAGGGTGCCTTGATTTTGTAGTGTAATGCCCCTTTAATATCATATTTTATATGAGTGACAATTTTATGACTTATTTACAAGATGAAGGAATATGAGCAGCCCACTGACATCAGCAGTGCCTTGCTAGATACCCTTGATATCCACCGGGATGACAATGCTTGACACATTTCATTACGGTAATTATGATATTGATAATGTGCTGAAAATTCAAGCCCCTCTTTTGCTCAATTTAATTTCCACTTTTCCAAGTATTTATAGCTTGTGAAGCTGGCTGGTAATTTAGGCTACTCAATAGGGCGGCTGTGGCTCAGGAGGTTGTCAAATGATCATAGGGGTCGGCGGTTTGAATCCGGCGCCTGCTGTCCACATGTCGAAGTGTCCTTGGGCATGATGGCTCCCAATGAGCAGGCTGGACCCGGCATGGCAGCTACCGCCATTGGTGTGTGAATAGGTGAATGAGAGGCCATTGTAAAGCGCTTCAGTGATAAGTGCAGTCCATTTCCCATAGACTGACACATGCTCTAACACGTATTTGTGTAGCCTAAAAGAATAGGCTACTTATGTGTGTGTGTAGGCCTAATATATATAGGCCCAATGGCGTATGGAAACATGTATAGGCTACTAGGCCTACTGTATTTGCCCTTAGCTTTGGCGCTAATTCAATCCTGGCTGCGGTAGAATACGATTACTCACACCTTTACACATGCTCCTCCTCCTACTGACTCAGGTGAGGGAAGACTGACTGCTTGTCTGTTATCAGCACGACTATTGTGTTTCCAGGAATAGGATTCCTACTGGAGGTAGAAGCATCTCTGGAAACTCTTCATCAACTGAGTCTAACTATGCTCGACAGCTGATAAGCTCCACTATAAAACAGCCTGGTTTCAGGGTAAGTTCTCCTGTCGGGTTGTTTTTCGGATCAGATGTGAGAGGACAGGTGCGTGAATGATAATACGTGCGGGTTTGTTGTACAGGGCAATGTGATTACGACGTGCAGACGACTTGAAGACAAGTTATTGTTCTCTTAGTAAACTGTTTTTGTTATATAGTCCGACCTCTGTCAACATGCCAGTTGAATCGCAGGTCTTAACCGGACATAACTGTGCACATCTAACCTAGGCTTGAAGTAGAGACCTACATTTTCTAGCAAACTACTACAATTCAAAATACGACCATATTCTTAAATGGATCAATTGGGGTCCAGGACAGACAGGTGTCTCATGTGTTTCGGTACGAGGTAGAAACAATATCAAAACCGCAGCAAAACTCACACAGTGTCTATTGTGTGGACTTTCTGTCGGGACTCGGTTTCTGTTCACTTAGACAATGAGCAGGTAACACGGAAGTCACCTCCAGGCCAGTATGACCTCATACTTGGTATCAGCTGATGACAAATTACTAAATTAATTACCAATACCTTGAGTTTGATTTGATTTGATTTATTCACACACACACACATAATGAAATCATACATATATATACATAGGTATTCTCATGTGTGAACCAGGTCTCCTGAGGAAGCTATTGAAAGCTTATAATAATGAAGTGTTTGAAGCAAGCATCTGAAGTAGCCTATTATACTAATTAGATAGCTTGCTAACCTATTTAAGAACACAGTTGACATTGGATTAGAGTTATTGGTTTGGGTAGCTAGGCTAGCCTAGGCCTATTGTTCTTTCCATTGTCTAAATATCTCCCTTCCACTTAGACAAATAACAGATATCTATAGACATGCTGTAAAGGTTACCCCTGTTTACACCCAAAAGCACTGGTATCGATGTGAACCGCAAGGCTCACCCGATACAGGGAGAGAGATCGGGTACACAAAGGAGCTTTGTAGAGATTTAGGCCTACTGTACTATGCACTCCTAGTAAAAGAGCAAGCCATCCACTCACTGTTTGCTATGTGGAAACAAGAGCAATTACTGAACCTCACCCTACACAAGCTGCCCGCCTGTACGTCCCTTTCGAAAGTGCGGCTTGCCAGCATTCTTTACCGTTCCATTTCATGTATTCAGCTTCTGCACACCTTAATCATTAGTAGAAGGGAGGCTTGACATCCTGTCATTCTGAAACACACCAGACAAGGACGCACGCATGCATGCAAGCACGCACACACACACACACTCAGCCGAGTCGAGACGTCTGTGAATAATGTTGTGAAGTTTGGCTGGCGTCCTGTGGAAATACTGGTTCTCTCGTTCCGTGAGTTTTATTTGACACCGCCATGCGGTGATGATGAGACCTGAAGGGACAGAACCGCGAGACAGGTGAGCTTGAGAAGACGCTTGGTGTAATATGAGATTTATTTAGACTGTTCAGGTTAGGCATGACTAAGGCTTTAACAGTAAAGTCGATTTTTTTCATATGCACTTATGGTGGAAGAACATAATTGTAGGTGATGTGCTCACTGATTAACTGCTGTGTGTGTGTGTGTGTGTGTGTGTGTGTGTGTGTGTGTGTGTGTGTGTGTGTGTGTGTGTGTGTTTCTAATCCACTCAGGTCATGTGATGGAGGTTGAAGAGGCGTGGACAGAGGTCTTCGAGGGCTCTGAGAGGCAGGGGGGCTCTGTGGAGTTGCTGGGTAGCTCCACCCTCACCCTAGCGCCTTTGGTAGCCGCCCCCCCTACTGTTCCCCGCTCCCAGCCTCTCGTCATCGTCAGGAACAGGTTAGTATTGATACGCACACACACACACACACACACACTGGCCATAATTGATTCAACAGTCACTTGCTGAGTCACGGTACAGTGACCCGTCTTTCTACTGTACTCTTGTTTGTTCTGTTGTAATCTTTGAAAAAAAGTAATTAGCGTTAATGTGGCGATAAGTTGCCCTTGTGCTTATTATGTTACGTGTTATGAGGTGTGTATGTATCTCATAGAAATACAGTGTTGCATTTAAGAATCCATGGTCAGTTTGTCTTTAAAGTCCATGTTTATCATTTGCAAGTTTTTATTTATTTATTGCTTTTGTGTCCCAGAACAAAGAAGGCGGGACTGGTGTCCTCCTTCCCTTCCATACCCAATCCCTTTCCAGAGTTGTGCAGCCCTTCTCAGTCCCCTGCCCCGATTGGTTCCCTCTCGCCTCCCTCAAGCAACAGACATGTAAGTTTCACATGAAACCTGTGGACGCTGACACTGTGACACAAGCTGAATCTGGAAACAGCCCGAATTCCAAGCACATCAAACCAAACCCATTCCCTAGAACAGCTGGTGGTGAAGAAGTAGGATGCCTGAGGTCAATTTTTGGTCCACGCAGACACCGGCGGTTTTTGATTGGTTAGTAGGATGTCTGTGAACACAATGTGATTGGTTCTGTTCGTTTTGCTTGCGTGTGATTGGTTGCGAGGCCAGTTTGGGCTTGTGACGTTATCGCTGGGCGATGGGCTGTGTGACTGTGTCAAACGCATTACAGATGCGACACCACCCCCACCCCCCCAATCCTCCTCACACGCACGTCGGCGACGCCCACTGTAGGCCTAGACACCAGATGACACAGAATTCATGTAGTCAAAAGAATGTGTAATCCGTCGAGGCCATTTTGAGCAGATTCCACGTAATACTTGATGCATACTTTTGAACATGACGCTTCGCTTGCCCTCTGCTCTGTATCTCTCTCTGTATCTCTCTCTGTATCTCTGCTCTGTATCTCTCTCTGTATCTCTCTGTATCTCTCTCTGTATCTCTGCTCTGTATCTCTGCTCTGTATCTCTGCTCTGTATCTCTCTCTGTATCTCTGCTCTGTGTCTCTCTCTGTATCTCTGCTCTGTATCTCTCTCTGTATCTCTCTCTGTATCTCTCTCTGTATCTCTCTCTGTATCTCTGCTCTGTATCTCTGCTCTGTATCTCTGCTCTGTATCTCTCTCTGTATCTCTCTCTGTATCTCTGCTCTGTATCTCTCTGTATCTCTCTCTGTATCTCTCTCTGTATCTCTGCTCTGTATCTCTCTCTGTATCTCTCTGTATCTCTCTCTGTATCTCTCTCTGTATCTCTCTCTGTATCTCTCTCTGTATCTCTCTGTATCTCTGCTCTGTATCTCTCTCTGTATCTCTGCTCTGTATCTCTCTCTGTATCTCTCTCTGTATCTCTGCTCTGTATCTCTGCTCTGTATCTCTCTCTGTATCTCTCTCTGTATCTCTCTGTATCTCTGCTCTGTATCTCTGCTCTGTATCTCTCTCTGTATCTCTCTCTGTATCTCTCTCTGTATCTCTGCTCTGTATCTCTGCTCTGTATCTCTGCTCTGTATCTCTCTCTGTATCTCTCTCTGTATCTCTCTCTGTATCTCTGCTCTGTATCTCTCTCTGTATCTCTGCTCTGTATCTCTCTCTGTATCTCTCTCTGTATCTCTCTCTGTATCTCTGCTCTGTATCTCTCTGTATCTCTCTCTGTATCTCTCTCTGTATCTCTGCTCTGTATCTCTGTT
>NC_140255.1:19325541-19327617 GCF_949987555.1 Borostomias antarcticus
AACTAAACTAACTACTGGAAAGGCGGTACGGACGGTTTTTGCGTGACTGTCTGCGTTTTGGTGGCTTCCCCTGTAAATGGATTTTAACTGATCTAGTCAAAAAGGATTTACCAAGATTCGCTCAAAAGGTTAAGTCTGGTTTATTGAGAAAACAATACGAGCGCAAGGACTTCCTGGACAACGCAACAAGAGTGGTTTATCCAAAGAAGTGCATTCAAAGCTTGTCATGCCCAGTCTTATATTCAAGCAAAACACAGGTACGGCGCTTTGAGGATGTGATTGGTTAACTCATTGCACGTCATATGAAATGGCAGGCGTGGCCGAGTATACAGACATGTGACATGAGAAAAGGCGGCAATTTCTTGGAGACAAAGGATGGTTATTCTGGAGTAGACATTTCTAGGTGTGTGGACCTCCTGGAGGCCACCCTGTCTGTGAACGGTTGAGGGAGGTGGAGAATTACAAAAGGAGAGAGAGAACAAAGGTTTAAGGTGTTTGGAATAGGAAGGTCTTGAGGCCAGATGTAAATTCCTTGACACCCCCAGAACCTGCTGATGTCGGGGACGTGTCCGGAGATCCAGGGCTTCCTGCACGTGAGGGAGCCCAGCCGCAAGGCCTGGAAGAGGGTCTACTTCTTCCTCCGCCCCTCCGGCCTCTACTGCTCCAACAAGGGCTCCTCCAAGGTCAGCAGGTCAAAGGTCAAATGCACTAAGCCTTGAAGGACAAAAGAACAAGTATTTTTAGTCATTGTAGTTCACATATAATTACAACCGCCTTTGTCTGTGTTCTAATAATGTAGCAGTCCAATGTTGGTCGAATTTGCTAAAAAGTCATCGACGCGCGCGGTGACCTGTCACATTTGAAAGTAGGCCAGCGCGTCGTTAAGTCAGCCGAGAGGAAGGGAAGCCGCCTCAGTCTTGCACGTTTCTACAAACGTGCCTGTCTGTCTGTCTGTCTGTCGGTCTGTCGGCCTGTCTGTCTGTCGGTCTGTCGGCCTGTCTGTCTGTCTGCCTGTCTGCCTGTCTGTCTGTCTGCCTGTCTGTCTGTCTGTCTGTCTGTCTGTCTGTCTGTCTGCCTGTCTATTTGCCTGCCTGTCTGCCTGTCTGTCTGCCTGTCGGCCTCTCTGTCTGTCGGTCTGCCTGTCTGTCTGCCTGTCTGTCTGTCGGCCTGTCTGTCGGCCTGTCTGTCGGCCTGTCTGCCGGCCTGCCTGCCTGTCTGCCTGCCTGTCTGCCTGTCTGCCTGTCTGTCTGTCTCTGTCTGTCTGTCTGTCTCCCTGCCTGTCTCCCTGTCTGTCTGTCTGTCTGTCTGCCTGTCTGTCTGTCTGACGTCTGTGTGTGTGTCCCGGTGAAGGAGCCTCGTCACCTGCAGTACGTGGCGGACCTGGAGGACCTGAACGTCTACACCGTCACCAACAGCCGCAAGCTCTACGGCGCGCCTGTGGACTTCACCTTCTGTGTCAAGGTAACAGCTGTAACATGTCCCATAATGCCGTTCACCTGCTCAGCGTTTCAAATGGCGCTGCAAGTATTTCAGCAGAGAACATTTTCCCCTTGGATATGAAGATGGTGCGGTACGCGTGTCCAGGTTAGTTAAGTGTATTAAGTTAAGTGTGTTTTGTTTCTTATTATAGGGTGATAGTGCACACAATATTCACAATACCTTTAGGGGACGCACTCCAGTACGATGATGTCTTGTGGATTTGATCCTAAATGATCACATTTTACAGAGGCCAGAGTTGGAGATCAGCCATTAATACATCAGCTATTAATACATCAGCTATTAATACATCAGCCATTAATACATCCATGAGATCAGCGCCGGACTGAAACGCTCCACAAGAACTAATCACACTAATCTTGCATTCCCTGTGTCTTGTGTGCCTTTCTGTAAAAGGCTGAAGGTCCAGGAAGTTTATTGTGTGTGTGTGTGTGTGTGTGTGTGTGTGTGTGTGTGTGTGTGTGTGTGTGTGTGTGTGTGTGTGTGTGTGTGTGTGTGTGGTGTGTGTGTATGCCCTTGTCTGTGTCGGTAGCCTTGCAAAGACCGTACTCGTGCTCAAGACCTGAAGCTCCTGTGTGC
>NC_140255.1:19330317-19332817 GCF_949987555.1 Borostomias antarcticus
GTTGTTTTTGTGTGGTTATACACCAGCGATCTCGGCTTACCCGTAATGTCTCTCTACCAGGCAAAAATCACATCAGCCCCACTTACTCAGGCGTTGCCATGGTGATGTGTTTCCCCCCACACGCCTGGACAGGCAGGTGATGGGGAGGATGGTCCGACGAGCTTCAAACGCTTCAATTCATGTTTAGCTATCAAAGTGGAAATTACCATCACATGTCAAGCTCCTCTTGATGAGTGATGCGTGTATTTAGAGCAGGGACGGGGGATATTTGATCGTTTACATTTGCTTCCTTTAGGACCACCAGAAGAGGTGTTTAACAGATGTATTCAATCAATCTGACTTCAGGGTGCTTTGAAGAAGGGTCTGGCTCAGGGGCAGTGGCATCAAAACTGTAAATGTAGCTTAAATCAGTATATGTCCCATTTCTGTAAATCAGTATATGTCCAATATCTGTAAATCAGTATATGTCCCATATCTTGTCCCCAAGATATGATTTTCTCTGTATTGATTTTCTATCCCAGGACAAGACGTTCAGAAGTGTAGATGTTCAAATAGACTAAACTGAGTCGCATCTTGATGTTTTCCAGACAGAGAAGCTGTCTGTGTGTGTGAACGCTGTGACACGTTCTCTAATGAACCGAACAGCGCAGCATCTCTTCGGAGTCGCCGGCAACCAGATTCATTATTCAAGACCTTTCCACAGAGAGAGAACATCAAAACATCAACAGAAGAACCTCCAAAAGCAATGGATCTGTCTATTATCTTCCTATCTCTCATTCCTCCTCTCTCTTTCTCTTTCCTCGTCTGTGATTCATTTATGTATCTGCGTGTTTGGGCTCTATTATTTTTATTTGGAAGACAGAGCCGACAGACGGTTCTCTCTCTCCCTCTCTCTCTCCTTCTCTCTCTACCTCTCTATGTCTCTCTCTCTCTCTCTGCACACCCTGATGAAATGCCCATTTCATCTGGAAGATCCATAGTTAGCTCCCCAAGGAGGCCTATGAACACTTAACTATTTACAAACAAGAATTCTACCTGCTGACTCAATCAAAGTGTCCAGATAAGTCACTGTGTCTTGGTCTACTTACCTCACCATCTAAAGGGAAGTGCATAGGGCAGGTAATGACTTTTTTCCAGAAACAGAAGTTGAACCAGCAGCAGCAAAATAGCTCACATTACAAGAATCATCAGTGTAACTGCTTTAACCATCGACAGCTACCATTAATGTTATGGAAGCTGCTGCTAGTTGTTGTGAGCTCATGAGCTAACTGGCTATCCTGCTCTTATTGTGCTGGATTAGCATTGGAAGCATTGGAACTGATGTGTCCAGGTGACCTATAGACCTATCTTAATTTATCAGACATTATTTCATGTCACTTTAGTTCAGAGCTGTTTCGGGGGCATGGCTAGCTGATTCCCTCCTACTAACCAGTCCTTAAGAGAAACAAGCCAGCCCCGCCCAAAGCCAGGCTTGACCTGGCCTGGTTCAGCAGTGGGAACGGGATGACTAGTCCTGATAGAGGGAAAGATGAATGCAGCTGAGTACACCAAGATCCTTGAAGAGAACATGTTCCAGAACGGCCTGGACCTCAGACTGGGGCGAAGGTTCACCTTCCAACATGACAACGGACCAAAGCACACAGCTAAGAGAACAAAGGAGTGGCTTCAGAGAAAGTCTGTGAATGTTTTTGATTGGCCCGCCAGAGCCCAGACCTGAATCCAATTGAACATCTGTGGAAAGAGCTGAAAATGGCTGTGTACCGACCTTCACCATTACTGGCTATTGTGTGTAGTTGTTTGAGGCAAAAATATGAACTCAATCTATGTGTGTGCAGACTTACTGGCTTGACTGTGTGTATCTATCTATCTATCTATCTATCTATCTATCTATCTATCTATCTATCTATCTATCTATCCATCCATCTATCCATCTATCTATCCATCCATCCATCTATCTATCTATCTATCTATCTATCTATCTATCTATCTATCTATCTATCTATCTATCTATCTATCTATCCATCTATCCATCTATCCATCCATCCATCTATATCTATCTATCTATCTATCTATCTATCTATCTATCTATCTATCTATCTATCTATCTATCTATCTATCTATCTATCTATCTATCTATCTATCTATCTATTATCCCTCCCTTTATTATGAGTAATCCCTCCCTGGCTGAGGTTGTTAGGTCTTAATTAGGGGATGTTTCACAGGAACAGGAACATCATGTCTTAATTAGGGGATGTTTCACAGGAACAGGAACATCATGTCTTAATGGGGGATGTTTCACAGGAAACTGGACGTGGATGCGGAACTGCAGGTATCTTCTTCTACAGGAAACTGCCGTGGACTTTGAGAAGTCAAGTATACTGTATTTCATGTCACAATTTCCAATTTATTATTTATCCCTGAAGACCTGAAAAGAACTGTTTGAGAAAGAGGAATAGATGAGAGAGAGAGAGAAATAGAGATGGAGAGAGTGAAAAGGAGA